>NW_024962284.1:2585777-2872150 GCF_019238085.1 Lagopus leucura | reverse complement strand
AAAAAAAAAAAAAAGAAAAAAAAAAAAAAGCTGGAGATGTTGCTTAACGACAGAGTGTGATATCACGGGCTCGGCTTTCGAGTACTTAACGCGCCCGGGGCTCCGACCCAGCGCGATGGCGGTGCGGCCGGCGCAACTTTCACCCCAGCGTTCTTGGGCTGCGAGGAAAGCCCGAGGAACTCGGAGCGGAGGAGCGGGCGGGGGGCGCGGGGCGCGGGCAGGGCCGGGCGGAGGGCGCGCAGAGCCGCGCTTTTCACGTGACGCCAACGGGGGCCGCGCAGGAAGCGCGCAGCGGGCGCGCAGCGGCGGCGGCTGCGGCGGGGCAGCACCCTGGACAGAGGCGGCGGCGGGGGCGGCTCCGCGTCCCGCCCCGCTGCGCGCCTCTTGCGCGGCGCGGCGGGGGTAGGGGAGCCGCTGGCAGCCGGCGCCGACCCCCCCGCCCCTCGCTCCCTCCTTCGCTTCCCCTCCCCTCCCTGCCCGCCGGAGCTGGGCGAAGTTGAATTCCTAGCGGCGCGGGCTGCGATAGGAAAAGGAGGAAAGGGAGGGAAAAAGAAAAAAAAAAAAGAAAAAAAAGAGTCTTGCGAGCTCCGGGGGTTGGTTTGACGGTGTCAACTTTGGGAAATGCGAGTGTTTATCTCCGCGATCTAGCCACTGCCGGTGGTGTTGGCTGTGAGCAAGGTAAGCAGAGGGGTGACTCCCCCCCCTCTGGCTCTGCCTCCCGCTCGGTGCTGTGGGGATGGGTTCCTGCTCTGTGCCGAGTTTTGTTCCCTTTGTGGCGGGGCTGTGCGTGGAGCGTAGCAAAGGTAGGAGACGCGTTATGAGATTGTGCTGCGAGTTGAGTTAAGTTGTGCCTGATATTATCTGGGAATCTCGTATCTCGATCTGCGTGTGCATGCTTTGGGCAGAGATGCAACCGATCGTTACCGAAATAAGCAGATGCGCCGGGTTTTTTTCCTAGCTGAGGATGGAAGTTGATTTTGCATAGCTGAAGAGCTGCAGCTCAGCTCTGGCTGGCACTGTGCACAGCTGATCTCACGCAGATAAAGAGACGCAGCTGAGCTGCACCTCCATGGAGCCGCCCGGTGCCCAGCGCGGGGGTCACCGATGGCTCCGCGGTGCGTGTATGTGTGCGTGCGTGCAGCCCCCGACGGAGCGGAGTGCCGGGCGCGCTGCGCTGCCGATCCCATGTCCGCAGCCGCTTGCCTAGAAATGAAAGGGGGGAGGTGTTTGACGAGCCTGAAACCCAAACGCAGTCCCCCGCCTGGAGATGGCTCGGATAAGCTTTCTGCTCGCCTCCCTCTCTCGAGTGCCCCCCTCCCCTCCCTCTTCCGATCCTTCCTACGTAGAAATGTAGCTAATAATATTTAGTCTCCGGGCTAAAAATAAGCTCTGGAAAGTCAGCAGTTTGGCGGAGCAGCGGCGGTGTAGCAGGTAGAGAAGCTCTGGGGTTCTGCGTGGAGCCTGTGCATCGCTCTCCCTCCCGAACCCGGGCTGCTGGGGGGCAGGGGGCTCCCGAGGAGGAAGGGGCCGTGCTGCCTCCGCCGGGGGATCCCGGCCGCCCGCCCCGGTGGAGAGGCTCCGACTCCCCCCACCCCGGCACCGCTCCCTGCGGCAGAGCCGGCGGCGCCCCGCTGCGGCGCCGGCCCCGCCGGGAAGGCAGGGAGGGAAGGAGGGAGGAAGGGAGGGAGGAAGGGAGGGAGGATCCCGGCGCCCCCGCCTCCCCGGGCTCCCGCGGCGGCTCGCACGTAGCGCCGAGCAGGGAACCCCGGCTGGCACGGCCGGGCGTCCCCCCACCCTCCCCCCCCGCCCCAGCCCCGCCGCCCCCGCCGCGCGGTTACCGCGGCGACCGCCTCCCGCCGGGGTCCCGGCAGCGGGGGCCGGGGATGCCATCGCCCCGGAGCCAACATGGAGCTGCCGCAGGAGCGCCGTGCGCTGTGCGGGGGGCTCCTGTCCGCCCCGCTCCGGGAGCGGCCGCCTCCCTGCCGGGCAGCCCGGGGAGGGGCGGGGAGCAGCCGGGTGTTTTTCCACTGCCAGTTGGAAAGTTGCGCTGCCGGGACGTTTCTCGGCAGCGCCCGAGAGAGGAGAAAGTCGTGGAGGAGGAAGAGGCCGCTCCGGGAGCGGCTGTCGTCGGCAGGATGGAGGGAGCCCGAACGCGGCTCCTTAGAAGCGCCGGGTTGTGAGACTCCTAAGGAAGCATCCTCTGACCTCTCCTCGCTCGGGAAGGAGTCAGGTGGCTGAGAGCTGAGTACGTGTGCTGCGAACTAGAGGAGGTGAGCCCTGCCGGAGTCCTGCCAGTTCCCCAAACTGCTCTCAAGGAGCTTCTGTTTACGTGAATTTCCCACCCCGGAGACCGCCGTGTATGTCTTCATTCACTTTAATTTTACACCCGGTATTCTGTCAGCAGCCTTCCCAAACTCCCAGTTCTACTGTTGCCCTTTCTGCCACCGCCACCCTGTTTGTGCAGAACTCTCTGCGAGATGGATGGGACGTGTGGCTGCTAACAAATGACACTGGGCCATATTTGGTCGCATTTGCTCGAGTGACTCATGCCTTCATCTGCAAGTGGCTTTATTGATTTCAGTACATAGTATTTCTCCAGGAGCTGTCACCCATTTGGTGGTGGTTCATCACTGCCTTCCGTCTCTTACGTTTATGATACTGTAAAATGTCCAATCTCCTCTGAATCTCACTTCATCCTCCAAAGCTTTGACGTGACAGCCTCTTTTTGTCCTCTTTAATGGCTTTCCATTTATTTTGCCCACTACCACAAGTGTTGTCTTCAGTGGTTTAGAATCATGGAATCATAAAGGTTGGAAAAGATCTTCAAGTCCAAACCCAATCTACCTCCACCATGCCCACTGACCATGTTCTTCCATGCCACATCTACTCTTTTCTTGAACACCTCCAGATGACTCCACTCCCTCTCTGGGCAGCCGGTGCCAATGCCTCACTGCTCGTTCTGAGAAGAAATTCTTCTTAACATCCCACCAGAACCTCCCCTGGTGCAACTTAATTGCTTTGGTGTCTCTCGGGTATCTGTATTCAGTATGAGATGTTTCTCTGTGTGGTATCCGATGTAGGCATGATCTGTCTCAAAATTTATCCTTCTCCTTTTGGATAACCACTTGATTTTCAACATCCTTCAATAGTTCTCCTATTTTGAATGACCTGATAGTCACTGCTGATAGGCACGGAGGCTTGCGTAGCATTTCGTTAAGCTGAGGGGCTGGATGTGCACTTGATTTCATGCAGCAAGATATTTCTTTCATTTCTTTACCACGCCAGTATTCTCGAGCTCCCCAAAATGCCCAAAGAAAATGTCATCTGGCTGCCATTTAGTAACTGGACTTTGCTTCCTAGAAGCAGTGGCACACTATTGCCCAGCCATGAGAGATTCTGGAAAGGTGGATGAATCCCCGAGGAGAAATTTTGCTCAGAGCTGGAAGTCTTATCATGAATGAATCACTGTAGTAAATCTCCACTGAGCACTCCAGGATGTAGCTGCCAGAGTTGTTGTTTTTTTGTTGTTTTTTTTTTTTTTTTTTTTTTTTTTTTTTTTAATCAGGTACACAAACAAAGAGAACGTCCATAAGGTTTCAGGAGATCTAGTTCATTCCTCCAGCAAAAAATAGTAATGTCAACATGATGCCGTAAACAGCATCTTGCGAAAGCAACGGTACCTCAGAAAATCAGCAGGTTCCCAAGCAGGACTTGGGAAACAGACAGGTAGCACAGACTGCAAGGCATATGGGCAGACGTATGGATAGACTTATGGGGGAGCGCTTTCACAGCTCCCTCCCCTTTGAGCTAACTTAAGATTGAGAGCACAGCGTTTCTTTTGTTGGTGGAAAAACCCTTGGATGGAGGCTTGGAAAATGGGGCTAGCAAAACATTGAAGCGGTTCTTAAAATGGAGACAGTGGCTTTTGGGGCACAAAGAGCTGGGAAGACTGAAGTGAGGAATGCAGGGCTAACTTGTTGCCATTCATGGAGGGAAGGGACCACAGAATATGGGCAGATGACACGTAAGCACGTAATACTCATATGGCTAGAACTAAGCTTTGGAAACAAATCTGAGCATCCCGTGTTTCCCTTGCACTTGGGTTTCCAAATGTTTTTACTCCATTCCGCGTCCTTCCCACCACACGTAGGAAATACTGAGATGTCCTGGCAAGGAAATGTCCTGGACCGTCCCAGGGCTTGTGATGAGCAGCTCTTGCACAAATCACTCGGCAGTTCCCCAAGTCCTCGCTCCCACACTCCAGCAAGGTGTGGCACAGCGCAGGGCACCAACTCCTCTGGGTTGAAAATATCTCTGAGACATACTCTTGCAAAATTATAGCCAGGAAAGCGTAACGACTGACATGGAGTTCATATAACAACTGCCCACCCATTTCATTATTTCACAAATGTGCGATTCGTGCTTGTGAGCTGTCACCGCTAACATTTCCATCTGTCTCAATATTGCTTCTATTCTTAGTTGCTATGTGATAGATGTAGGTGTATGAAAAGGATTTTTCCCCCCTCCCTGTGTCATGAAACAAAATAAATGAAAGCCACATATGTGTATTTGTGCGTTTCATGCGGGCCATAAGGAATACTGGCACGCTGGAGGCATTGCCTTTGATGCAGTGAGCAACGCACAGCTGTGGCCTCTGGGTGCTGCTAGAACATGTACACAATGGGGCAAAGCGTAAATAAGTCAAAATCTAACCACAAAAGAACAGTGCTGCTTTGATCTTCTTTTGAATATGTTGTTTTAGAGATCTGTTTTCCTAATCACATAAGTATGGGAGTCATCCTTCTTATCGCATAGTCCTAATTGGTCTTTTCCCGAGGCACCCTCAGAGGGAAGACCCAAGGATCAAGCCATTGGCTCTGCAGATACTCCAGACGTGGAGCTTCCCAGGTATTCACTGCTTGGACAAACAGAAAGTTCTTTGCTTAGGACAGGCGAATCCCGTGTTTCTCAATGCCTACATGCCAACACTGGATGTGATGGGACACCCCAAAAGGCCTCAAGCATAGGCAGAACCCGGCTTCGTTCCTTGTATTCCGCAGTTCCTGGGGCTGCTGGAACTTGATGGCAGAGTACAGCCTTGTAGTCTGCTGGCAGGCTGCGTGAGTGGCTGGGCTGGCATGGACCAAACTCTTTCCATCAGTGCCCAAATATATGCCTTCTCTTCCCCTACTTTTTAGTGTTCCGGTCTTTCTTTTTTTCTTCCAGAAATAGCAAACAAAACCCTAACTTGACAAGCATAAACCATACACACTGGCCTCCAATTTATTTTGACATTTGGTAAGAATGATTATGCAACGCGTTCATTAAGTCATAACATTTTCACTGCTTTGCCATTTCAGATCCTTATTGACTGTAGCACATGCGAAGATAATGAATTTATTTATTTTCAAAATGGGAAGTAGGCCACAAATCTCTGACGAAAACACATTATTTCTGTTTGCAATGTATGCAGAGGTCTCACCTGGCAGTAAAAAAGAAACGGTTCATTTCTGAAAAGGGGCGAGAAGGGCTGTATCGACCGCCGCAATGTTTATAAGGTGGCGCAGCTGAGGTGGTCTGGTCAGACAAGTTGTTTCCTTTTTCTTAAACAGAGCCCCTTCCTCCTGACAGTCCTTTGTGGGGCTTATGAATAATACATTAAACAGTGAAGGTAATAGATAATTAGATGGGCCAGCTAAAAGCAATGCGAAAGGGGGCTGGTAGCACAAGGATTACAGAAGGTGTGTGGGCATTTTGACATCCAGAAAATGTTATAGATCTGGTCTCAGCTACCTCAGTCTCATGATGATAATTAAAAAATGTGGGTGTAGAAAAGCTATTTGCATGGTTTGGTCGGATTATTGCTGCAGTTCGAAACACAATTGGCAGAGACACCCACGTTGGACATAACTGCCCTTTGATGAGGCAGATACTGACTTTCTAAAGTCGACATAGTTAAAATTATGCCTAAAGTTTATGGGGCCACGAGCTTCTGACTAGATTCCATTATTAAAACAAGTGGTAACAGACAATCTGAAGCACTTAGAAGTTGGAGGCATGTTGATGAGGAAGTGAGAATATTTTGGGATTAACTCTGCTCTCATCTGCTCAGCAAGAGTAGAAGAACATGGGCAGTGTCCAGAGAGTTTGCTTCATATGCGTTTCCATACATCCTCTTCAAGACAGTCTGCAGAGAAGGCCAGCAAAGCTGGTTCCTTGGCTGCTCCATCAATAACCGAGAGCATAAATTCCAGTTCCTGTATGTCTAGTGTGTTGTGTGAGAAATCTTTGCAGTTCTTTTGCTACTGTATGTTCATCAGTGGTACAGATGTGTTACCAAACTCCCCTCTGAGCAACGAGTAGAGTGAAAAATACCACGGATCAACACATAGATATTCATGTGTGCATGCTCCAGCTTCTTTAGAGATAGATTTTTTTAAATAAACAAATGTGAATGGTAGCTATGGGAGGCACTGAATATGTACAGCTATGGAAACTTCAAAATGTTGACTTCAGGCCTCATCCTGCATTAAGGTGTATTTTTATTTTTTTTACACGTTTGTATCCCTAAAAGAGCAGCAACTGAAGAAGCTTGCATAGCAACCCAATGGTCATTCCATTTTCACTATAACTCCTATTCAGGTTTTCCCTGAGGGTCAGGGAAGTTCTGTTTTACACCATGTTCAAAGAGACCTTCAATGTTTTCTCATAAAACTATCATCAAAACCCTGACGATGACATTTGATGTAATATTCAGGTGCAAAACTGAATTTATCATGAGAGGACAATGGGTTTCGGGGAAGCAGGTGGTTACTAAAAGCTAAAAAAAAAAAGGATTACTTCTGACAGCAAATACTTTTGAAACCTGACCAAGGGGATTCACGAACAAGGGTCAGGAGGGTGGAGCTGCCGAGGTAGTTAGTTGTGTCTGTCAAATAAATGCTCATTCACATCTGCTGAAAGTTTGTAAAACCATCTGAGAGGAGATCCGGCTGAGTTCTGTAAGCAGATACCTGATAAAATGGAACTGCCCAAGAGAAAAAGCTCTAATGGTTTTTAAGTGGGGGCCAAATCCCAGTTTTGGAATTTTCTGACAGGTGGTAATATATCTCAAGCATCCTTTGCTTTTGTACATGCCACTTGCTGCAGCCTGAAGTGTGACGGCACTTACACTGTGGTTGAAATGTTATTGCATCAGAAAAATGAACAGCACGTCTATCGGCTGCAGAAAGCCATCCACACCAGGAGTGAAGCTCACAATATTGCAACACTGAATCTTTTCGCGCCTCAAGTTTGGTTTACTGACTAAGTTATTCCAAGCCCTCATACTGCACTCATCATTCACCGTGGTATTTGAACACCTCGCTAAGTGACATGACTAATATCTGCCACAGGTTTCACCCTCATCCTCTCCCAAAGGAACACCTGAAGTCTGTTTTTTTGTTGGTTCGTTGTTGTTTTTTCTTCCTTTTCCTCTGCTTTTCTCACTGTGCATTCGTTCTTCACAAAGGCCTGCTGGCGTGAGAGATCAGGGCTTCATCAGGGATTCGTCCCATTCTTCTCTCCCCGCAGTGCCACATCACCTCCAGTCACTCTATCCACCGCCTATTCCCCAGGCAGATCTGATTCTCGCACGTTTCCCGCCCGCCACCTGTTGTTTTCCTGCTTCCAAATCCTTCACCTAGACTCAGCCATCAGCTGCACAGCCTTGGTCACAGCCCAGGATGCCCACTGCTGTTCTAGGCTCTTTTTTTTTTTTTTTTTTTAACTCTTTCAGAGAATCCACTTTTCTGACTTCAGAGAGGCTTTTGTTCCCCAGCCTGTCGCCTTTGGCACCAAATAGTTATTTTTATCATCCCATCAAAGATCTCCCACAGCACTCGCTAAGGAGAATTCTGCCAGCTTTCAATTTTTAGGGAGCCCAAAGCAATCAAAACATCTGACAGGAAGGCTGAGCCTTTTTTTTTTTTTTTTTTTACAGGCAAAACGAGAAAGTTAATTTTAAACAGTGAGAATTTCATATTCGTTTATCTGGAGGGATTTTCCAGACGCAACTTCAGACTGCTGTTTCATGGCAGAGGGAAGCTGGGGAAGATGGACTTTCCCAGTTTGCTCACTGCTGGGCTTGCCCTGTGCCCTGGCACGCCAGCCTGCTCAAGAGCAGCAGGGAGGGCTGAGGCAAAGTACCATTGCCTCCTGCACCTCCAGAGGCCATTTCACCAGCTGCTGCTTTTGCGTGACAGCTGCCTGCGGCCCTGATTAGCAGCACAGCTCAGCTTGCCTCTGCCAGGCTGCCAGCACAACTGCATGTGCCACGTCAGTTCCTATCAGGAGCAGTCGGGCTTACTTGAGTGCCTGCTGCCCCAGGACTCAATCGTTCAGTTTGGGAAAGACCACTGAGATCACCCTGTCCAACCACAGATCCATCCGCACCGCGCCTGCTAGTCACATCCCTAAGTACCAGATCTACCCTTTCCTTGAACGCCTCTGGGACAGTGTCTCTGCCACCTCCCTGGGATGCACTGGGCACGATGCAAGCCTGGTTTGGATCTGGTGGTCTCTTCATCTCTCATTTTGCGTTTCTCTCACACTTTTCGAGCCTGGAAGAAGCGAGGGGTATACCAAGTGGGGAAGGACCCCATTAAGGGGTCTTTGCAGAGGAGAGTGGAATGGTGCACGTGCTGCAGGTGGGCCCACACAGGAGGAACAGATGAGCAAAGAGCACAGGCGTATCTTTCTCAGTGCTCAGGGACATAAGATGAAGAGTTATTGATCCCGTGGTGACCTGCTGGTGCATCATGTCTGGCTGCATTCGAAACCACAGCGCGGGAAGTCATTGCCTCTGTGAGCTTGTGCTGACTGTGGGATGTTGGTCAAGACCAATGGCTCTAAACAGCAGCTGAATTCAGACAGAAGGCTAGGTCAAACTTGTTGCAGCGTGTGTTTCGTGCACTCACTCTCTGCATGTGTTTGTGGGCAGGTTTAGCTTACCCCAGTCCCAGCCTGCCTGTGTCTCTGACATGGGAGCAACAAAGCATCAACTCACTGCAAGTGCGAGGTTCCAACACAAAAGCAGCAAACACCACCGCAAAATAAACCGTGTTGTCAACTGTGCTTACTGTGCTTCCTGGACGCTGGGAACTGCTGCAGATTTCTGGCAGTTAATGGGGCATAAATTAAGAAACTAATCAGAAATGAGCCTCTAAATTATACCAATTCCTATTCATTTGCTTTTATCTCAACACAACTTCCTAAAAGAATATTTTTAACAGATTTTTTTTTTCCCAACATTTCTAGTAAGAGGCAATAGACAAAATGTCATAATTTACACATGAAGGAGTTTCTGTCAGTGCAATTCCTCTCTAAAAAGCCATTTTACCCTAATATGGTCCTGCAGTTTAAGTAACGTATTCTGTCGCAGCAACTTTTGCATCAAAACAATTTTTGTATGTTTCATATCCAAGAAAAAAATGTTGAATATTTAAATTCCATATCCTTTTTGATCTTAATTCCCATTACAGAAGAGCTCTTTAGGTCTCATCGATGTGCTCTAGGTGCAATACCGGAGTATATTTTTCATATGATAGGATCTAACCCAAATTAGGAAACCAAAGGGGAACATGCTATGCATGCCTGGAAGGGAAATGGATTCTGCTCCAAGCACGGAGAAGAGTAAAGCATCAAACAGAAATATAAGGAATATACAGAATAATGGTTTGAATTCCTCACTGCAGGATCCTTGCTTAAAACCTAGTGCTCAGCTCTGTGCTGATTTACATGCTTTGCATTCCTGCTGCCTTCAGTGGTGTTTATATTCAAGTTATTGAAGGCACAATGAGGCCATGGAATATATCGTCAGGTTGCAATTAGTTATAGCAGATTAATCAGGGTAACTAATGACAAACAAAGCGCTGTTTGAAGCCACTACTCCTTTGTAAGCATTTACATGTCAGCTGTGTAAACTACACGAAAAATAAGCAGTGTCCAGGAAACAAGCACTAAAAATGTTGGTTTTGAGTTCATACTCTGGCAGCGTGGGTACTGGATCTCTGCAGAAGGCCCCATGGCCGTCCCACCGGAGTTTGGTTCTGGTGGGTGCTGGGGCACACCAGCCCCATGCTTGGCTTTCTGGGGTCCTCCCAGTGGCCATGCCCCACTGTGCAGCCTCACATTTGAGAAGCTGTGTGGAGCTTGAGGAAAGTCAGTTACACGCATCAAAAAACCTCGTGTCGGTTTTCTGCATATGAACTGCAGGATTTTCGGGCCCAAAGGGGCCAGCCCTGTGCTCCTGTCCCACCTCAGCCCGGTGCTTCGTGCTGCCATGTGCCATGATGCTCATTCATCTCCCCAGCAGAACGCAGTGACGTTTATATAACCACATGGTTCCAGTTATTAAATTAGCAGAAGATTAACAATCCCAAGTGTTCAATAAACATATAAGACAGCAAACAAACGAAATGTGTTAGCTAAGGGAAATTTTGGCTTTAATGCAATGAATCCAGCGTTTGCATCATAGACCATAAGTCACAGGCCTGGGGGAGGAGGACGTGATGTGATCTGGGTTTTGTTGCTGAGACTTTTTTGTGGCCACAGTGACGATTTTATACCACAGTTAGCAAAAAATGTCTACTGTTTCTCAGCTACTTCTCTCTTAAATGCTTTAATCTGTTAACCTGGAGGATGCTTTGACCAGAAGGCGGTGGGCACAGCCCTGAGCTGCTGGAGCTCAAGGGGTGTTTTGACACTGCTCTCAGACATTGGGTTTGGGCAGTCCTGTGTGGGGCTGAGGGTATTGAACTCGATGGTCGCTTCCAACTGGGGATGCTCTGTGTCTGTGTGATTCTATGGCTGTTTTGGAGAGGCCATGCTCTTGCTGGCCGGAGGGGGGTGCTTACGGTGTGTGCAAATGGCGTGATTGATCTCTGCGCCGATGGCTGCACAGGGGTGGCAAGGCCCAAGCGCAGGCCAAGTGTGCTCCCACAGCAAGTACAGTCATGAGAGGCTTAACGTGTCTCTGTACAACTCACTCATGACTTCCTCATCTGCACCTACCACAGAGCTTTGCTGTGGCAGCAATTTCACCCACAGCAATTGCGCTGAAGTCCCTGACTAGAACACAGGGGACAAGATCCAGGGCACAGATCTCCCGTGTGATGGGAAACTGGCATACCTGTAGGAGACATGAGAAGAGACCAATTACTTTAATTGTTGGTTCGAGTTCTTGAAAAGTCTTCTTTGCTGTAGCTGGAGGGTGATGATGCTGAGCTGTTAGGTGGTATTTTCCTCAGCAAAAATGTTGTGGTTTCAGCCCCAGTGATTGAAAGGTACTTTATCCTGCACGCACACACACACGCACAGCCTGCAAATCACATCTAATGAAAGATAATGAAAGGGTTTTGCAGTCCCACTGGTGTGAGTGGGACTAACATCAACAAAGTGGCGTCACAGCCCAGTCATCGCCTTCCAAACACGATATTCCTGCAACTTCCAATCGTGTTTATAGCTCACTGCAATTCTTCGCATTGCTTGAGTTGGAAAAGTTTATTTCAATGAACTTTCCAGCCCTTTAATGTGAAAAAATAGCAAAGATAGGTAACTAGGAAACATGAATAAACATAATGAAACATAAAATACTTGTAGTGATATAAGAACTGACCTCAGGCAATTAAAATTATTAATAGAAAAAATACTTCAGTGTCAAAACCTGAGCGTATCAACATCATTCACATTTGTGTAATCGGGATTATCTTGTATTTCCTGACAGCCAGGCAGGAGGGAGTCCACGTTGCAGCTTCTTGACCTTTTTCTCTTCGGAAAACAGGCTGAGATACTGCGTTCCTACAGCAGGGAGCGTGAAGGTGCAGTGGTGGGGGGAGGCTGAGCCGCCTTATTCTTTTCAAATATCGACTTTTTTTTATTGTTCCTCTTACAATCTCAATGGGGGAATTTGAGAGCCCCACAACCTACTTCATCATATAATTAGATTATCAGTAAATTTGGACCTCGTACATCAATCACTATAATGCATAGCCTTCACTGAGACAGAAACCAGATGTGTGTGCTGCTGCTTTGTTCTTTACGGTATCTACGGTATCATTAGTGCCTATGCTATTGTTTAAATTGAATTCAGCAAAAAGCAATGGTCCTACCCCACTACAAGCAATCTGATATTGCTGTAGGGATAAATCAACATTGGAGGGAGGGACAAATCTTAGTTGTACTCCTTCGCTGTCGCCATTTGGAAAAGGTTTAAGTGTAACTGGTGCATGCGAAACATAATTTTATCTGGTCAGGAGTAGGAAGAAGACACTGGATGTCAATGTGAGCGCCGTACAGCGGGCATGCCATGGCACTGACACAATGGATTCGAAGCACTACAGTCACCTGGCTGAAATATCTAGGAGCAGGTCCTACCTAGCAGTGCTGAGCTGCAGCACCCGCAAAACCCAACCCCAGCAGAGAGGGGAAATGGGGGCTGTCTTCGCTGGGCACCCAGGAACCCATGGGAAGCAGCAGCACTGCGGATCCTTGCATATGGATGTGGAAGCGAGACTCTCTGTGTACCTCTAAGCTTTAAGTACTTCTTGTAGAAACAGAATAGAGTCTCTGGCCAGGGAAGTGTCTCCCCATAAGGATTTCTGTTTGCTTCACAAACTAGGACTTCACAGGCCCAGTCTTTTGGGGCTCCTTCATACAGCATTCTCCTGGAAGTCAACGTCTGCTGAAAACGAAGGAGCCCAGATTGTATTTGGATTAGAACGCAAGCAGATCATTATTTACACCACTTTTTCATTTTCCTGGCCATCAAGCACTGGCTGGTAATAACCCCCCAAGGGCAGATTATCCTGGCAAGATGCAGCAGCTCTCTGACCACACCTCTTCCTTAGGAAGATCTTGATACTGAGGCAAAAGACAGAGTGCTGGTAGCAGAGCAAATTGGGAATTTTGGCACGAGGTTGCCTGTAACCGATGGTCTTCATGTCCACAGCAGAGCAGAGCTGAACGCATCCACGACCAAGCAAAGATTTGTCATGCAGACCAGAACATGCTTCCTTTCCAAAATTAAAAGCTTGCTTTGATTGCAAGCAGGCTTTCTGAACATGAGCTCTCCCCCTCGCTCCTGAGCGCAAGCCAGCAGATGCTTCAGCGTCTCTACAGCACGACATTCGCTGCTGCTCATCTGCATGTCTAGTGTAAGAGAAGAGTCCCTCCTCTAGGAATAACACGTGTGTAATGTATTACGTTACAGCTAATTAAAGCAGCCCCTGCTGCTGTTCAACCTGACGGGTGGATCATTCAAATACTTGCAGGCATTGTCCTACGAACGCTGAATATTAAAGCTCTGCCACAGCTCAGCCTCCTCACGATGCAAAAAGCAGCTTAGAACGTGCCACCTCGAGTGCCGTCAGGCACTGCTGTCATACAGCTGTACCTGGAAAGCTGAACTGTGTAGCAGGTAGAAGCCCGACGTACAAATGAAATGCAGATAGCACCGTCCAGCTGCGCTCCCCTTGTTGGAGGCTGTCCACAAAGGTCCACTTTGCAGTGCCAGCAAGCGGTCCGAGGTCATGCAGGTGCATAACGAGGGAAAGCAATGGCTGACCCGTTCCTAATGGCAGAATTGGAGTTTCATACAAGGAGGACTCAAGGTGCGATTTTTAAAGAAGTTCTTAAAGCTGCAAAGGATATTAACCACCAGGATTGTTTCCCTTAATATATATTAAAAGCAGTTTTATAGAGGAGGCCTTCGGTGCTCTCAGGTTTCAAACGCCGGGGCTGTTTTACGACGTCGCCGATCCAATAAATGCAGGTGTTTCATCGCGCAGCACGCAGGACTGCCCGGGGGCGGCAGTGAGACGCCCACATTTCTCCCAGCACAAAGGAGAGCGTGGGACCCGAGGTGTCGATCGCAGCGGGGAGAACTGCCTGGGGCATCGGTTGTGTGGAAGGGCGAAAGCCCGATCTGTGAGGGAACACGGGACAGGTCTTTACCAAGATCGGATGGAGCCACTCAATCAGGGGCTGCCATTGCAGCACACTTTCCACTATCAATAATGCACTGTGCTGGGGGCTGGGAAGGGGGGAGGGTGCGGGTGCTGCGGGAGCGCGGCCGTGCTGCGGGGCTGCGGCTGCGGCCCGGTCCGCGCCGTCGGGTGCGGACGGAGCCGGCCCGGGCCGTGCCCCCGTGCGGGCAGCGAGCCGCCGGTGTAGCGTTACCTGGGCCACTCATCAATAAGCAATGCCCGCTATTATCTTGATTGCATTCTTAATAGGAGAGGTCAGCGCGGGAGCGATATTTAAATGGATCGCTCCGGCCCCGCCAGCGTAAACCAACACCCGCCGCCCCCCCCCGCCCCCCTCCCGGCCCGGCCCCTCCGTGCCCTGCCCGCCGCTCGGGGGGCGCGGGGAGCGGGGGCCGGGCGGGGCGGGGCGGGGGAGGCGGCGGCGCGGAGCCTTTAAGCGGGGCAGCGCGAGGCGGGCGGCCGCCGCTCCGCTGGCCCAAGCGCCGGGCGGGGGGCGAAGTTCGGCACGGCTCCGCTCGCTTAGGAGGGAGGCGGCCGGGCCGGGTGCTGGGCGGCTGCCGCTCGGTTGCCCTCCCGCCCCTCATCAAGCTTTGATGAGACACTTGAGCCACCACCGCCTGCGTTGCCGGGGCGGCGGAAGGCGGCCGGAGGCACCGGGCGCCCGCGAGAGGATGTGACTGCCCGGAGGGGAGCGGCCAGCCTTTGTGTGGACGACGGAGGTACGCGGCGCCCCGCCGACAAAGTTGCGGGGCCGGGCAGGCGGGCCGTGCCGGAGGGGAGCCCGCCGCGTCGGGCACCTGTCGGCCCCGAGCCGCCTCCCGGCGCTGCCCCGACGGCGGCGGAGCGCGGCGCGTGGCGGAGTGCGCGGACCCCGCGCGGGCGCGGCCGTGGGGCGTTGCGTGGCGCCCCCTGGCGGCGGGCGCGCGACGGAGGTGGCGGCGCTTCGGGGAGCGCCGCGGGGCCGGGAGGGAGACACTTGTTGGACGCCGGCGCCGCCGGAATGCCCGGCACGCCGCCCGCCGCTAGCGCCGTTCCTGCGCCGGCAGCGCGGCGTCCTCGCCGCCCGCCCGACGGGAGCGCGGGGCGCCCGGCCGGCCACGCCTCGCGGCCCGAGCGCTGCGGTGCGGCCGTGGGGGCGGCATCGGAGCCGCGCCGTGCGCTGAGCTGAGCGTTCCGCTCCGCTTAGTTCCGAGGTTACCGCTATCGCGGGATCGATAGCCATTACTTATTTATATTTCTAGTAACGCGGTTCTAATGAATGCGAGGAACCTATCCCGGCGATACATTTTTTCCTCAGCGTTTGAGTCATCTTTAATTCATAGCGCGATGAGCGCAGGGCGGTGTGCCCAGCCTGGGCCCCTCGCCTCGACGGGGATGGGCTGCCGAGAGCTCGTCGTGTCAGCCGAGCCCCTCTCCCTCGTTGGCCCCGGCTCCTGCCCCGCTGCCCTGCCCCCTAGCTCGCTGGCTGCACCTGGAAGGAGCCGGTGGCGGCTTCGGCCGCTTGCTGGCTGAGAATTGCCCAGAGGGGCTGTGGATGCCCCATCCCTGGAGGTGTTCAAGGCCAGGTCGGATGGGACCCTGGGCAGCCCGGTCTAGTATTGAATGTGGAGATTGGTGGCCCTGCGTGTGGCAGGGGTTTGGAGATTCGTGATCCTTGAGCTCCCTTCCAACCCTGGCCATTCTGTGATTCTGTAATTGCTGAGTTCAGAGGCTTTCTGCAGGATGCTATACCAGGCAGCAATTTTCCGCTGTAGTACTACTGCTTAATGTTCAGCTCCATTGAACCTCGGCTGGGGAAATCCATTTGTAAGCAGCGTGCTGCCTGCTCAGCCCACTGGCGTGCTGGGCTGCTGCCTGGAGCTGCCTGGTGCTCCGGGGCGGTGAAATTAGGGTAAGCGGATCAGGAGGAGTGCGGACACTGTGTCAGAATAATCCAGATGTGATAAGGGAGATAGCAGAGGAGAAAGGGAAATGGCTTTTGGAAGCTAATCTGGAGAAGTTCGATTTCAAGCAGCGTGCTTCTAAAAGCAAAGGCACGGTGTTGTAGTACTACAGAACACTGGAATACTATGCAGTGTAGCGTTCCAGAGGTGCATTAAAATGTGGAAGGATGTAGTGGCAAAGAAGGATCCGTTCTTTTTCTTTAAAGCTTTGCGCGCAGTGATGATGCTGAAGTGAAAGCAGCTGCAGTTAAAAGCCTTTGCACTGCCCTTAGTACTTCCTGCAACTGTTGCTCCACTGCTGGAGGGAGGAAGCAGAGCATATTGCATCTCCAGCTCAGTAATAGCTGTGTGCCAGGGAGAGGGCATAAACGCAGCTCCTGAGGAGCAGGGTGAGACCATCGCATTGCTTCCGTGCGTGAGCCTGCTTCGAGATTAGCCATTCACTCGTCTGCCTTCCTGGCTCATGTGAAAAGCTGAAATGTTGTTCTGAGAACGTGGTGTGTGCCTGTGCCAGAAATCTTGTGTTAGGCATTGTGTGAGCTGGTGGAGGCTCCACGAGAAGAGGATATGTGCTTTTAATAGGTTAATTACAAACTTGTCTTGACCTGCACTCAAGCATATGTTGTGAGCACTTGGTTCCTCCTGAGTAGCTAAATTGCTGCTTAATTAGGAAACTCTCAATCATTTCTTAGATCAGTCCATATACTGGCATTCCTGCAAGTACTTAGCTGTGAACACCCTTTGAAAAGCACTGATGCGAAGCTATTTCTGTGTGTTACTGAAATGTGGTAACACCACAACCCACTGCTTTTGTTTCCAAGCAAGAAGGTGCCGTGTGTAATAACGCCCTTGTTCCCCAGCACGCACCATTAGGAGGTGGCACAGACGCCAGCTGAGCAGGCTGCACCACAGACGAGCTGGGATGGGGCTGCCTGCTGTTGATCAGCTCATGGATCCTATTGTTTCCTGTGCTCGTGTACGCTGGTTGTGTGAGCTGTGTGGGGCAGGGATCGCCGTTCATGCAGCCCTGGTCCCTGGCAAGAGCTCCTCAGTACAAAAACTAAACAGATCTTGCTAGACAGCACTGGAAACTCTGCTCTGGTGCTTTAGACTTGCATGTTGTTACAACAGATGCTCATGCTACTTGGTTTGGAAGCACTAGCGTGTACTAGAAGAATGCAGTGTTTTAATTTGGGAGGTACAAGTGTGTGTAAATTGGGTAGGCACTGTGTTGTGGTCAACATGCTTACGCTGGCCATGTTGCTTACAGGTACGGGCTCTGAGCTGTCGCATGCTGTTTTCATTCTGTTCCGTGCAGAACAGGGCAAATAGTCCTGTACCTACAGTGTAGGCAGGGTCAACATCATAGTGCCTGCTCTTCAGCTTTCTGGGCCTATTACAACAATAGGTCAGTAGAATTCAGCTGCTGTGCTCAACTGCAACCATTACCAGCTAGTCAGAGCAGCCTGGAGTGCTGAAGACACTACAGATGCCATGTAATAGTCAGCTGTCTTGCAAAAAGAGAAGCCAACTTCACCTCACCGAATTCTTACCACTTAGAACTTGGGAGCTGGCTGGGGTGATGCTGATTTGAGGTGACTGTAATGCTGCAGTAACCCTGGTAGTAATGGAAGCAGAAGGTCCCATTATGGTGTAATTTAGGCGTCACAACTGGATACAGCTGTCTAAAGATGAGTGCCATGGACAACTCGAGAAAGCAAAAGGAAGCTTCATTTAGTGAATTTCCATGCCCCAGTGACAGCTGCCATAAGGCTGTAGCAGTGGTATGCTTTTCTCAGTAAGAATCTCCTATCTTTCAGAGAAACCAGTTAATTAGGGCAGTTATTTCTGGCCGTGGCATTTGTATAGAACAGAAGGCATGATTGTTCTTATGTTTGTTTCCCTGAGTCCTTTGATCGACTAGAAACTCTCGATGCTTTACGCTATAAATTACCTCAATACTTTGGCACTTCATTTCTTTTCTTGTGCACTTGGTTAGGAAAACGCAGAAATCCTTGTGACTCAGCTTCAGACTACTATAAATTATGAAGAAATGGGAGGGGGGGGGGGGGGGGGCCACATTGCAAATTAGGAAAGGCAGTTCTAGGAGGATGGGAGGAATACTAGTTGCTAAATTTGAGATAAGCATCTTTTGGTATCTTAAAATCTGAGCAGCTACCGCCACCTAGAGATCTGTGGCACAACACGCTGCTATGGCTGGCCCTTCCTCTGTGCCTGGACAGTTGCAATGAGCCAGGCTGCTGATAACCCCTATCTGTATGTTTTGTAGGCGATTTATTTTTTTAGCAACAGCAGACTGCATTTGGGAGAGCAGAATAAGCGTTGTTCCTTACTCAGTTTCCCAAGAACTGGTTATGAGGACAGTCCAACGTGCCTTTTTTTTTTTGTCAGTAAACTCAATCTTATGTGCAATTATTTATGGGCTCCTAAAATAACTGTGGACTTATAGCAGTCAAAATGCCCAGCAGGGTTAGGAAGCCAGCACAAGCAAACATCAGTAGGAGCTGAGAACTTCCAACTCGTGCAACTTAGGAAATACAAACCCTTTACTGCTTATGCATGCTGCCTATCTTTCCAGGTGGTACTTTCGGTAATTTCTTAAAATATTTTAAATCTGTTGGTGTAAAGTAGATCAGAATAAGTGTTCTATATGTGGGAACTGAGCTGTCCCTTGGGAAGTTGAGGTGCTGTGGCACAGGGGTGTTTGCTTTTCAAGTAGGGAAGCGACTGCAGACTGTTCATGCAGCCTCATAGGTTAAGGGATACAGCTCTTGTACCAAACTCTGATATGTATAAAACTATAAAACTACCCTCCATTCACCTGGAGTTTGGCATCCAAACTGCCTCCCCTCCATAGGCAGTGGGCTATCAGTAGGCTGGTAGGCACTTAGATACATGTAGTATAGCAAGAAGGTTCTGGGAAATGATTGGGAAACTCAGCAAAGTGCTGTTGTATGCTCCTTATTAACTCAGCATGTGAAAGACTCCAAGCATGTTGCTGCAGTTAAGGCTGTAGTAATAAGAACAGGACTAGAGTCCTTTTTACTTTACTGCATTTTGCTGAATCCTGTACCTTATAAAGGAGTTGAACGTAATCTCCTCTCAACTCTAGCACATGTTATGCTTTATCTAACGTGATCAAAACACTGCTTTCTTTAAACATAACAGCTCCTGGAGAAATGCAGGTTTGTGTGTGTGTGTGTGGTTTTTTTTTTCCTAGATCGAGGAATTAAAGGTTATGATCTCTGAATTCCTTAGTCTGTTATGCCATTTACTTTCTAAGCTTGGTGCAACACTTAATATCCATATGGTTTAGTTTACCTTTCCTTATGCTGGGCATGGTTCCCTCAGTGTGTTCAGTATTTGATGGACTGAAATAAAAAGAAATGGAATCTAAACTTGATCCGAGGGCTGGATTAGTAAGGAAACCAACCTACTCTTCATCATTGCTGCCACCGCAGTACAGAACCGTATGGGCACTGCTGGGATGAGAGATGGGACTGAGTTTTGTGGTATTTCTAGATAATTGTGCCTGCTGGCTGCCTGCATTAAGACTTGGATGTTCACTTGGTATTTACATTCCTTTTGATTTGATAATCCAGTTTGAGCTTTAAATGCCAGGAGAGAAATGTTGTTTGATAGAATTTGTACCGAAAACCAGCACAAGTCCAAGGGGGAAGCAAAGCTGGTAACAAGGTTAAGCTGGCAAGGGTGACTTAACCAGAACCTGTGCCAGGAAACTGTGGTGGGGTAGGTCTGCTGCTGAACATCACGATTGCCTTTTATTTTTTTTAATGGATTGAACCAAAATGAGATATAAACACTACCAAGGTTCTTCATTTCTGCTTTTGGAGGTACAAGTGTAATGGTTTATGTCAGTGTCATCTTTTCTTTTTTTTGGTATCTAATGTCCTGCAGACTGGTGAAGAAAGGCTGTTTTTATTGGGAGGCGATGTTGAACATCTCATTACAACAACAAGGCACTGGTATGGGGCATGCAAGTTGTTGCCAATGAAATGGTGCAGAGATAAAGATAAGCAGGTGCTTCTTTGCATCTACTTACAGCAATACAAATTTGATGTAACGATTAGCATAAAGTCTGAAAATGAGCCTTCCCCTCACAAGCTTGTGATTGGCATCTGGATTTAAAAGCTGGCTTCCTTGAAAGACTCATTTCAAGTCCCGTTCTCTTTTTCAGTTGCTATTAATGATTAATTTCTGCTGCCCTCAGTGCAGCTTTAACTGCAAAAGTAGCAATAATGATGAGCAAGGTTGTTTGCAAAGGATATGTCAGTCAATTTCACATACCTCCATTAGAAGTTAGGAAGAAAATACTTACAGGTCAACACCTACAAAGAGGTCTATCTCCAAGTCTGACAAGCCTGAGTGAGACGTCCTGGGTTCTGTAATGCTCCAGCATGAACTCAGGTCAGCTGGTTCTTAATCAGAATTGTTCAACACGGGTGTTCTCTTAGTGTGCTGTGACTCCTGTAACTGTTAGGAAAATTTGGAAGCCCTGTGTCTGGAAATAACACAAATCATTTCCCCAGCCTTTGGCTAATGAACGGCCAGCTGTGCAATGGCAGCTAGGAAGCATAGTAAACAACGTCGATTTCTACTGGAAGATAAAGGCTCCGGAGCAACTCTTCAGTTGCAAACCATCAGCAGAGCTGTTATTATTCAAGTTGTGCTCACTGGGAAATGACTGAGGGAGAATTGTCGATGCGCTGCGTATCTTATCTTGTTCAGACATACTTTGAAACGTGACCTGCAGCTTCGACCAGGACCATCCTGAGCCCTTCGTGTTTTCTGCCAAAAAGATGCGTTTGTGGAGGTGCCACTGCTAGTGTTTCTTTTATCGTTTTTATTATTTATCATCATGATGACTTTGCTGTAGTGGCTTCACCCCCTGTACGAGGAGCCTCTGTTTGTATTATGCGTAGGATGGCTTTGCTCATTGCTATTTTATCCAAGTTAAGGCTGACCTTTGCTTCCTGGCAAGCTGCCTGTTTTGCATTTCTAGGGCTGGTCAATACCTGCTTCTTCACGAGAACAGCTATTTCCTGAATTTCATAGCAGGCTTCTGGGTAAAAGCAGCTTCTGGATGATGCATTTCAAATCAAACCTCGTAGAGGTTTTGGTGGTGAATAATATTTTTGCATTAACAGAAACAGTTCTGCCTTTTCTTGTTGTTTGTTACACAATGGTTGAGCCCACAAATTAGAAGCATGAGGCTCAAAGCTGAAGAATGAAAGAAGAAACAAAAAGCCATATGGCAGTGGCAGGAGGTCCTGCCACCCCACCTTAGGCTCGTGACAACATGCCCTACATTTAACCTACGGTCAGGAACTAATTAACAACACAGATGGAAGTGAGCTAGCATGTGTATTCTAAATAGTATCCCTCAGGTTTTAATCAGCTGCCCTGCCTCTTTCTGGGTTAGATATGGAATTTACTGTAGAGAGATTTGCAAAATATGTGAATGATGCATATGGTTAAGGTAGCTCTGTAGGGGCTGAAGCAAGGGATCGGGAGCAGGAGCTCCCACGTTCTGTGGTTTGCCAGTGACTTGCTGTGCAACCTGAGGAAAGTTAAGTTTTGTCATGTGCTTCAGTCTACCCAGTAGGAAAATAGGATGTTGAATGTGGTTTCTCCTCACCTAAGTGTGCTGAGATTCTGTGTTTGCAAAGCGCTTCTGATGCTTTGACAGTCTGTTTTGTGAGAAGTGTTACACGACCGGAGGCTCAGCAGTGTAAGTACCAGGTCTCTCTTCTCTTTCAACTTCTCCAAGGCTTTCACTCCCTGTGGAAATCTATTGGTCGTATCTGATAAGGTGTTTTATTTTGGAATTTTAGTAATTTTGAGGATCTTCAATGCTATGCAGAGGTTTGGGAGAGGGAGAACAGCTAGCTGCTTTCTATGGAGTGACTGAATAGTTTTGTTTCTCTGACTTTCTCCTTCCTCCCCCTACTCCCAGCTATTTGAAGAGAGGCTCTCCTTCCCTGCAGGGCAGTAGGATCTGCTTATGTGAAGGGACAGGTATTGAAGTTTTTATAGAGGAATGTCTAATTACTGAAATCCCGTCTATGAGCCCACCCTCTGGAGCTTAAGGGCTCTTACAGTGAAGACTGTAGGCTGGCAGCAGAACCGCTTTGTTCTGTTGGGGGTGCGAGTATCTGAAACAAAACACCCTAATGTGGAGTGGAGGGAAGTTGGATTGTGTTGGCCTGGGTTTTGCATACTTTTGTTTATAGGCATGTCTGGGCTATTTGTGTGCTTGTGTTGGTGGGGGAAGGGGGGAGCTGGGCTGCACACCTAGGAAACTTTCTTTCTTCCTCTTTAAAGTGTAATTAATCCTAAATATGCACATATCCTTGGGGAGTCGGGAGCGTGTGTAAGCTGTTCTGCTGAAACCTGTTGCATATTGTTCTGATGTAGATATTAGCTATAGTCTAGGTGATGGCCCCATCTGATTTTTATGACTGCGTAAATGCTGGGCCAGCTTCACAGCTGGTACAAATCTATGAATAGAGCGCTGTGGATTTATACCAGGCAGTGACTGTGTGTGCCAGAATTAGGTCTGCTGGAATATGTGCTGCTTGAGTGAGCCTCAGCAGCTCTCATCAAAATAACTTCCCACGATGCCACCAATCTAGTGACTGGTATGAGGAGTCATCAGTCAGGTAAACTTCACTTTAATCTGGGGGGATGGAACAACCTAATGCCCATGTGCCGTGTTCACACAAGTCACAGTGTAATATTCCTCTGGGCGAGAGATTACACCATTATACAACTGTGAAAAGGCAGGAGGTTGATAATTCTTCCTGCAAGGCTGCAGGTTTTACTTCTCTTTTTCGTTGTGTTCTAATAGATGTCTGGATCTGGAGCGGTGCAGCTACTGAACTTCGTTTTCTGACGTTTGCATCTTTGTCAGATACACTTCCTCACCCCCTCAAACTAACTCCAGACTCTTCCTATACAAAATTTGAAGTGGAAGCAACAAGGCAGTGTTGTAAATACGTGGGTAAACCTGTGGGTAAACCCGTGTGCTGCTCTCTTCTTGCTTGGCAGCTGTGCCGTGAAGGCTTGCCCAACTAGGGATGGAGCAGAAAGCTT
Organism: Lagopus leucura; assembly: GCF_019238085.1. Lineage (NCBI taxonomy): Eukaryota > Metazoa > Chordata > Aves > Galliformes > Phasianidae > Lagopus > Lagopus leucura. The sequence goes on along the minus strand of NW_024962284.1, from coordinate 2,849,046 downwards.
ATTTGGGTGGTCTCAGCTACTGGCTTGCTGGTTGAGGGCTGTGGAAGTAGTGTTGCCTATGAAACTTTTGTCCCTCTACATCTAGTTGAAACTGGCCCCCGAATTTTTAAAGTTGCTTACAGAGAACCCGACAGTGATAGCAAAAGTCTTGTTTCAACATGAAATCACAGAGGGGGGAAAGCAGGCTGAAAATTACAATGCTTTGAAAGCTGTGATGTGCTGCATTGTCAAAATAAAGTATCAGTGGCGAAGACAGCAGTTCTTGCCACAGGGTTTTCAGTAGTTATGCTGATACATTAACTTCACAACACAGTGCTATCTCCAAAGATAAAGTAGTTCTTACAGCAGGACAGGTGCAGGGCTGGCTGCCTAGTGAGATGGGTTAGATTGCTGCCCCCTCTGAGGGTGTTTAAATAAAATAATGGCAATTAAATAGAAGCTGTCCGTTATTCCATTAACATATATTGGGGTGGCTTTGTGAACTTAGAGATTTCTCCTCCTGGTCTGCTAGTTCTTGTGTAACTTTGGATTCCAGTACTTCTAGGTGTTCTGGTACCTTGTAGGGACAATATTACCACAGAGATGCTGTGCTAACAACTGGATGGAACATATGTTTTGAGAAAAGTCTGCACACGAGGGCAGGCAGCCAGAAGATGACTGATAACACCACTGACGAAGCAGGCATATTGTTAATACCTGTCAGGAGTCTGACAACAGGCATTTCCAGTTTCTGGTTCATACACATCACGGTGCTGATCAGCTTTGTTCCAAGGACTGACTATGGCTAAAAGCAAGGTATTCCCTTACAGCAGTGCCACACACAGACAGGGATTCAGCGAAGGTACGTATCTTGCAAAATAAGCGGGCATAGCCCTTGCTGTAGAGGAGGCACTGTCCATGGGCAACTGTCTGATGCTTTAACTTCTTAACCATTGCTTTTCCTTGGCTGAGCTTCTCTTACGTTCACGTTGAGTGCGTAACTTTCTATAGGTCCTGGGAAACTTGCCACTTGCAGCAGAGCTGATGGGTGCGTGGGATGCTTTATATGCTGTTCAGAAGTTTATAGGTGCTTGTAAGATGCGAGCTTAACTGGTACAGCAGCTTCTGGGTCGTTGGAGGGCTGCTGGACACACGTCACAGTACAAAGGATCCAACTCATGCTAGTTTGCCTGCAGTGTGCTCCATTCTGCTCCTGCTTTCAAATGCCAATTATCCTCAACTTCAGTGGGAGCTGCATGCATGTGCTTGGCAGAATAGCATTATCCTGTGATGATTCAGCACAGTGTTGCATACTAAAGAGCTGTAGTAAAATGGGAGGCAAACCACAGATGTTGCACTGAGGTCTGAGACTCTGCCCTAATGTTCTTTCATGCACAGGTTGGGTTAGCATTGTATAAAGCTCTAGTGGAAATTGGAGTGAATGATTTTGGAGAACTGTAATTATTTGCTTTTGCGGAGGATCTAGATATTATCTTGGCAGGGAGTAATAATTCTATTGAATGGTTTTGTAGTTGGCTTTTTGTTTAGCTGTTTTATGTGGGTTTAGATTTTTTTTTTTATATGATAATATCTAGGTGAACTTAAAGTTCACTTAAGTCTTGTAATGTTCCTTCTGAATGAACGTAGAAATGGCATGAGCGTATCACAGCAAATTCTCTAAAACAGCTTGATTTTGGGCTTGGAAAGCGGCGTGAATTGTCAACCTGGAATTTGCTAATGCTATAGCCTCAGATTTGGAAGTCTTGTCTCTGCTGTCTGGTGTTTCTGGTATGGCAGTAGGAGTATGGATGGCATGTTACCCTACCCATGCTACTCCTGGTGAGCATAAACCTGCTGGTAGCTGCTATTTGAAGAGGGCTTTCCCTGTATAGCTTGATGTGGCAAACACACAGTCCCTTTTGGAGCTGAGTTTGTTTACAGGGATGACCACAAAGCCTGTGCAGTTGGGGTGCCCCTTGTGCAGGATGCTGTACAAACAGCTGGAGAAGCGGTGTGTGTGCCATGGGCTCTCCCAGCAATTCCCATTGTGAATGTGTAAAAATAGTGCACATCTGTTCTCTTCTATGGGTGTTGTCTCTGTGAAAGCTCTGATACCATCTGTGAGCCTGGCCTGCTATTCCTTCGCCTGTGCACACTGCCAGAATTTATTGTGCCTCTTTCCTGGTGTTTGCAGCTTGGGTCCAAGATCTGGCCGACAGAAATCCTGCTGGGAACTCCTTCAGGCCTGTACTTTGCCAAGTGAACTACAGGCACACTTGTAACGAGGAGCCTGGCTAGTCTGCTCATGTTAAGAACGGCTGAATTCCTTCTGAGAGTTTTGCAGCAAGTGTGCCCTTTGTATTGTTTGAGCACCCAGAAAGGTATGAGGAACGTTTGTAGGAAACTGATGTGTAACTCTATGAGGGATCAAGGGTGTTATGTTGTGGCATTAATATCCTGTATTATTTTCTTTGGGTTCTTTCCCACCTCTGGTCGATGGGACAAGTTGGGTTGGGTTGGTTTTGGTTTGCGAGGAGGGAGGGGGGAAAAAAGCGTCTGTGTTCTTCCTGACATGAAGCAGCGACTTAAAGAATACAAATTGGGCAAGGGCGTGCCTATGTATGTATGTATACATGAGAGGTGTGTGTGGGGGGTGCTTTATTTCCAGCAATAAAAATTAATTATATAGTTGGCACGAATAGCTGTGAGGATAACCATAGTGCGTCAGACAGCCAGTTATGCGTGTATTAAAGGTTAATGCTGTTTGTTCTCAGTGCATTAAATCTTTGTAAAGCATGTGCTGACATGCATCCCATTCTGGTATCTGTTCACACACTCCAGTAATGATGCGTGGAGCAGGAACTCGTGCCTTTGCCATTCGGTGCTATTTAGTAAACTGAACTTCTGTATAAAGGTCTTAGAAAATGGCAAGGCAGAAAATGATTATCTTGCTGCTAATTTGACTTTCCACTGCATGCTGCTTTTCTGGAGATGAAAGGATTCTGAATCTATTCACTACTGAAAGTTATTTCAACTTTCATGGCGCATCAGGATGCGGGAAGGCAAGTTCATGTTCACGGTTGTTCTTCAGGTCTCTCTGCTGGAAATACAACCTAAGCCATTAGATTTCTGCTTAAAATAACTAAAAATAATGAAATGAAACAATTAGCTGGTGAATTCTCATTAAATGCTAAATACCTAAGTAAATAGTGCAGCTAAGTAATTGACTGCATATGTAAACTAGCTGTAATTGACATGACCTTCATTTAACAAGCCTCCTTCCCATTAGTGGGGACTGCTGCCACAATTATGTGCCTTTATTCTAGCTGTAATTGTATGGACTTTATTGAAGTACAAACTAGGTCATGTCTTTCTGAGATCTGGTCCGTGGTGGGTGACCTGTTTTCATGGCTTCAGCTTTGTTGCTGCATTAGAGGAGGAAGGATGCTCTCACAGCCACGAGAATGGATAGCATTTAAGGAACTGGTCTCAAGCCTCATTTCTGACAGGCATCTTGTGTGACCCGAGGAAGCTGTTCAACGCTGAGTCTCAAGGCAGCTAGCATGCTCCTATTTAAATAGATGTTCAGCAGGAGCACGCTTGGAAAATGGGAAAGTATGGATTTGTCCTGTGTTCCAAGCCCTTTCCGCTTCCACGCAGGTGATGTGGTCCCTGCCTTGTGACTGGAGGGGTGTATGTGATCTGTCAGTGTTTGGAGTTTGTAAGGCACCTATTGCAGCAAGACAGCCAGTACCTTTAATCTTTGCAATACAACAAGCGTTTGATAGGTAGGGAGTAGAAGAAAAAGGACTGGAAGATGCTGTCCAATTTGTGTCCAGTGCTGCACGGGGATATTAGTCCTGCTTGCTAAGTGAGAGCTGAAATCATGCACACCCGTGAGTCTGTTCATCAGTAGCTCAAAGGCTGTTTCCATCCACAAAATGAGGTTTGTTTTAATCTGCTGTGGTATCTTAAACTACCAGATTCTGAGCAACTTCTCATAGAAATTATAGCCTTTAGAATGAAGATGCTTCCTAGAAGTTTAATTATTTTGCTCAATATTTTGAGTGGAAAACCTGAGGACCATGTATATTGCTCTAGTCGTTGTGAAGGTAAAGGAGAATATTCTCATGTCCTGCTTGTGCTGTTCAGTTTAGTCTGCAACTCTTATACAAAGATGTAGCCGTGTGCTTGCTTGCTAATGGTATTCCACGTGTCTGCACTGCTAAGCCATACTTTGACATACTTCTCTATTGATATAAGTGGGAGGGAAAGGGGTGGCTTTTCAGGTGGTCACATTTTCTTGTGAATAACGTCTGTCATAAAGTTGTTGGCTTTCAGAGACTAGTTGTGTTTTTTCATAGTACCTATCATAGGGACGGTCAGATATCAGATGGGATGTAAATTGATCAAGCTTGACAGCAGTTTTCCTCCTAAATGGAGGGCAAAACCAATTAAGAAAGGATTAATTTAATGTCTGAGATCACAGAATCACAGAATTGTAGGGGTTGGAAGGGACCTCCAGAGATCATCGAGTCCAACCCCCTGCCAAAGCAGGTTCCCTACAGTAGGTCGCACAGGTCGGCATCCAGGCAGGTCTTGAACATCTCCAGAGCAGGAGACTCCACCACCTCCCTGGGCAGCCTGTTCCAGTGCTCCGTCACCTCGCTGTAAAGAAGTTCTTGCGCACGTTTGTGCGGAACTTCCTATGCTGCAGTTTCCGGCCGTTTCCCCTTGTCCTGTCTCCACTCACCACTGAAAAGAGTCCGGCCTCGCCATTCTGCCCCCCACACCTTAGATCTGGTGGCCAGCCAGCAAGTTGGAGGACACTGAGCTTCCTGACGGAGCTTCTCTGCACCTCTCTGCTTCTCATATATTGTCTTCCTCTTAAGTTTTCCTCTCAAATGAAGTTCTGCTATTGTAGTCACTCTGGATCCTATCAAGTTCATTGCTATCATATATAAACAGTTCAGTGATAATAGGGAAGGATGTGTCCTGTTCCAGGAATCACTGTATCCTTGGCTTCACTTAGCAAATCCTCAGCCTCCAACGGTCAAGCTTCACTGATGGATGCAAGCTCCTGTTTGTTCTGTGCTTGCCTCGGTCCCGCCTGTGTTGTGTCCTGCTGCTGTCATGTTGGGCGGCCCTCTGGCTGCTGTGTGCTCAGACAGAATCCGTCCACTAGAGTCCAGATATTGGCTGGGACCTTTGGGCACCACTCTAATAAAAATAATGACGCCTTGATTAGGAGCCGCCTGCTCTGTGTTATGTTCAGTGCTCTGGTGGTCAGAGGACGCAAAACGGCTTTTGATTTTCCTTTCACATGAAAGAATTCTGAGAATTCTCAGAAGAGGGAATGTATGATTCTTGTTCCCACTGGCTCTGTCCTTTTATGCTAGCTAAACCGCTCTGTCTCCCTCCTGTCATGCCTCTCCACATTTGACCAAGGAAGACTGATAGCCTTTTTCCTTGTGTGGTAAATCATCTCTAGTGTCTGTTTCTTCCCTTTGAGGAGGAAATCTGATACTGCTCCCTGTAAAATGTGTTTTTAAAATCCCAGGATGAAAAATATGCGAAATATTAATGTTCTGCATGGTTAGAGCAAACACTGTGTTCCTGTGAGTCACAGATGTCAGGTTTGTTTAATCTTAATAAATCTGTGCCACAGTAACACTTTTAAACAGGAAAAGAGATGGAGGCAAGAAAGTGAAGTTGTGCTGGAAAGGAGGTGATTCTTAGCCAGAATTTGGCTTAGTAGCTGAGGGGAGGGCATGGGCACAAAAAATGTTGGTTTTCATTCCCTGCACCCCCCAGCACTTCATTAAGTAGACTTTGAGACCCACGTGTCAGGCACTGCCTTTCTAGTACATATTTCATTTTCTTTGTGCGTTTTGTGATTGATTGTCTTTCCACATTGGAGTCTTATGAGTACTAGTTTCCCATAGCATATTTGCAGGAGATGAAGTAAGGCTTTTTACATAGTGCCCTGTTGGCAAACAGAAATAGCATTTACTCCAGTGAGTGCTGCCAAGTATGAGGTACTTCCGAGTGAACTTCAAAAGCTACGAAATAAGCATTAGCTGCTGCTTCAAAAATGTGAACAATGCCATTGCTTTCTAGCAAGCAGAACTGGTGAGAGAGCAGATAGGAGGGAAATACAACAACTGGACACATGATAGATGTTGTAGTAGCACTTGGGATCAGACTAAGTATAGCTCTGTGTCACAGCAGGATTTGGGGGGCTCTCGTTGTGATCGTATCCTACCTACGCACTCTGTTCTTCAGGAAGAAACAATTTCTACCCTGAGAAACACATGGAGGCTTAGCAAAACACGTGAGTAGCTGCAGTTGTGCAAGCCCAAACTGTTTGGAGTGCTGGTAGGAATGAGTTTTGCTAATCCCAAAGCTGGTGAGGAGTTTTCTTGCCGACGCTGTTAGCTGGTGCTGTCCCTGTGTGCTCAATGAGGAAAGAGCCAAGCCAACTGATAAGCCTGAAGGCATGGCCCCTAACGTGATCCAGAACTGGAGGCAGAATGTGCGAGAAACAAGGCAAGCTGTTCTTTGTTCAGGTATGGCAGTGTGGTGTGGCCTGGCCATGCTGTTAGTTTGCATGGGGAGCCCTAGGCTTAAAACGTGTGCTTTGCCCACTTGAAATTAGCTGCTGTGGGGCTCTGGGGAAACGCAGCACAGCGATCCTGGCGCTGTCCTTTCGGTACAGCGAGCACTTTATCAGTGCTGTAATCCAGTATGTCCTTCCCCTGGCACTCACATGATGCAAGCAATCTTTCCAGCTCCAATTTAGTAGGGTTACAAGCGCACAGTCCTGCATCATTTTCTTGTTCTATATTTGTATACGTACCTTCTACTTCTAGTTGAGGGATTGACCTGGTGAGACCTCTGAGGTGCATGGCCTCTTCCTGTGCTTTGAGGATTGCTTTTAAAATACAGATGCAATTTATCCTGGTGCCGTTCTGTTTCTTTTGGATTTGACTATTTTTGGCATAGGGAGATCTTTAAATAAATAATATTAAAAAAAAAAAAAAATAATCAAATATTTGGCTTTCCGCTTCCTTGCCTTCCACACTTGTGAAGCTGCCTTTTAATGCTGAAACGCTATGTTGCTAAATAGCAGTTCTGCTCTTGTTGTTACTTGAAATAGGTGTAATAGTTCAGTAAATAAGGAATTTGTGTAGTATCTGATCTAGTACTTATCACAGCAAGACATTGGCACATATGAACTGACTCACTGTTATCAGTGTTGCCCAAGTTTTCGCTTATGATTTATCTGGAAATCTAAATTGAAGAAACACCTTTGTACCAGAGTATGCTCCTCCACTGGTATTGAGTTGCAGCTGCATGCATGCAGTGTATCTCTGCAGGAAAAGCATGATGTCTTGTGACAGTTTAGGTGAATTTTGATAGCTTTGTTCCTCTGAGGTTAATTTCCTTCTTGTTTTTGTCCTTAACAGTTCCACCAAGTTAGAAGAGTGATGACCATCCTTTTCCTTACTATGGTTATCTCATACTTCAGTTGCATGAAAGCTGCCCCGATGAAAGAAGCTAGTGTAAGAGGACAAGGCAGCTTGGCTTACCCAGGTCTTCGGACCCACGGGACACTTGAAAGCCTAAATGGGCCCAACGCTGGTTCAAGAGGACTGACGTCGCTGGCGGACACTTTTGAGCACGTGATAGAGGAGCTTCTAGATGAGGATCAGGACATCCAGCCCAGCGAGGAAAACAAGGATGCGGACTTGTACACATCCCGAGTCATGCTGAGCAGCCAAGTGCCTTTGGAACCCCCGCTGCTTTTTCTGCTTGAGGAGTACAAAAACTACCTGGATGCTGCAAACATGTCCATGAGAGTCCGGCGTCACTCGGACCCAGCTCGCCGTGGGGAACTGAGCGTCTGCGACAGCACGAGCGAGTGGGTAACGGCGGCGGAGAAAAAGACTGCAGTGGACATGTCTGGTGCGACCGTCACAGTCCTTGAGAAAGTCCCGGTACCGAAAGGCCAACTGAAGCAATACTTCTATGAGACCAAATGCAACCCCAAGGGGTACACAAAGGAAGGCTGCAGGGGCATAGACAAGAGGCACTGGAACTCGCAGTGCCGAACTACCCAGTCTTACGTGAGAGCTCTCACCATGGATAACAAAAAGAGAGTTGGCTGGCGGTTTATAAGAATAGACACTTCCTGTGTATGTACATTGACCATTAAAAGGGGAAGATAGTGGGCTCATGTTGTACAGATTATATTGAGACGAAATTATCTATTTGTATATATACATAACAGGGTAAATTATTCAGTAAAAAATAATTTTATGGACTGCATGTATAACTGAAAGTTTATACAGTACAGTGATTCCACAATCTATTTATTGAACGTATCCATGACCTGAAAGGGAACAAAAGTCAAAGTCATTTGCGCACAAATTAAAAACAAAACAAAAAAAAAAAAAGGAAAAAAGAGGAGAAAAAAAAAAAAAGAAAAAAAGCAAACAAACTAAAAAGTCTGCATTACATTCCTCGATAACGTTGTGGTTTGTCGCCGTTGCCAAGAATTGAAAACAGAAAAAGATTTAAAAAAAAAAAAAAATTAAAATTGCATGCTGCTTCAATTGTGAATTGATGATAAACTGTCCTCTTTCAGAAAAATAAATTGAACCAAAACATTCCGTTTACATTTTAGACAGTAAGTATCTTTATTCCTGTTAGTACTATATGTTTACTGCTTTTACCTTCTGATAGCGTTGGAATTAAAACAATGTCAAGGTGCTGTTGTCATAGTTTTACTGTTTCTCTTATTTTTGAATTCCCATCAGATTTGGGAAGAAGAACAACAACAACAAGGAAAACCACATTACCTTATTCTGGATTAAAGACAAATTTGTTTCTTGTATGTTGTGAAGGTGTTTGCAATAGCAATCCGACTACTACTGATAAAAATAAATAAATAAAAAGAGGCAACTGAAAAAGAATGGTGATGTTCCACTTCACATTGTTGAACTTCAGGCTTCAAGGCAGCACTCAGTTAACTGTCTGTCAACATGCTTTGCTGGGTTATTTTTTTAGTAAGTCATTGTCTTTTGAGACTTGCCTTTCTTTACACCATATTTGATTGTGTTTGGGGTCCCCTCCCCTTTTCTCTCTCCAAGAAGGTTGGCTGTGAGCTTCAGAATGTTTCACTCTGCATACAGCTGGAGCTTGTCACGTAGAAAATGCTCTATGGAGCATTGAGAGCGGTGATAACAGTGTAATATGACTGTGCTTGGATCTGACATCATAGTGAAGCCTGGCAGTGGTGTCAATGCAATAGGGTCTGAAACCCTCCCCAGTGAATCGGAGGTCAGCAGCACTGGAGAGCTCGGTCAGTTCAGAGGAAGGTTTGACTGAGGCTGTCCGGATTGTAGTTGGGACTGAACTTGGTCCTGTGCATCTCCTCCATGGAGGGGAAGCTGTGCCCTGCACACGTGGTGCACACAGCCTTTGTGCTCCAGTGTGAGAGCCAGGGGTGGAGGCAGCCAACGCTTAATGTGCATGTCTGCTACTGTCAGCCTGCGCGAAACAAGAACTGGCGTTAAAAGGAAGTGAAGAGCAAGGGCTGGAGTAGCTGGCTTAACATCTGCTTAGGTTCTGACCTGCTTACTAGGCCCTGTGCTGCCGCTCTAATGAGCTAGACAGAAGTAGTTCCAAAAAGGCAGGTTGTAAGCTTCAGAGCTGGGCGTAGCGCTTCATCTGGATACTGTGGGTGGAGAGGCAGACATAGCTCATTAGTGAGCTCAATAAAGAGAGATGCTGTATTTGCAAATCCTCTAGGCAAAGTAGCTGGAGCAAAGAGGGGAATGCTGGAAGACGTAACTATTGAGAAATCTGCATAGTGAAAATTAATTAAAAGCTGGGCACAGCTGATTCGAAATATCATCCCCTGTGAAGAATATATTTCACGCAGAATTGATACCGTTCCTAGTAGAAACCCTGTCTGCTAACTTCTGTGAGCTGGCATAGATGCCTTCAGAGTAAGTGGTTTCTTCTTAGGGTAAAAGGGCTTCCCTTTGCTAGGAATGTCAAAGTGGAGTCATCCTCACTGTAAAAATAATTTCATATTTTGTATTGGCTGCACGTTTCCGGGCTGTGAACAAGAAGAGAACATTATGTGACCGACTTGAGCTTCAAACTTGAGGCATTCCCACCTAAAAACCAGAAACTAAGGAAATCTTACTGAAATGTCCCAAGCTTTGGCTGTTCCTTATGCAAGCTGGACGCTTGTGGTGAGGGAAAAAATTATTTTTTCTGTAGCCAGGATGTTTATGCATATTATAATCCGTGGCATTTAGTAACCTGAACATCTCTTGGGTGCTGTTGTTCTCAGCCGTGTTTCTAAACTGCTGCAGGGAGATGGGGCAGCAGTAGCCCAACTCACAAGTGTGTTTGGTGGCAGTAATGAGTGAGCAGCATCATCTAGAGCATGGGAAAAAAATGGTAGCTAGGACACAGTGGTAATCTAAGGTATCAAAACAAAATAATTCCCTGGTCAAACAAACTGAATTTCCAAAAGAAGTGTTAGTGCATAAACTATGCTAGAAATAAAGCTCCTCATCTCTCCCAGTTAATTATGGGTACAGCTTCAGTTCAGTCGTTCTGACCTGGGATGGTCACAGCTGCACTTGTCACAGTGAGAACAGTTGGATGGCAGGTCCGAGCGCTGCTGTTAGCTCCGAGTAATTGAAATGAGTAGGACTTGCCAGCTTTGTATTTAAAGCAACTCAAAAATGTAACCCCTGCGTTAATAGAAATGGAGAAAACCCACTTTATATTACCTTTAGGAGCAGGGACTACAGCTGTTGTGTTACAGCACAGACAGGTGGCTTTTGCTCTTCAGCAGCTTTTCCAGCAGAGCCACCTGATGGGGTTTCTCCTCCCATCCCTTCTGCTCGTGTGCTGCTGAGCGCGGCCAGAGGAGCAGCCCTTGCTGTGGGGAGAACTAAGGGACAGCACTGAGAACGCAGGGAGGAACCATGTCCTGCAGCTGCTCCCAGAGCGGATTCCCATCATATGTATGTCAGCTGTTGCTTTCGACATGTGTATAACATGAAAACTGGTAGTTAAGCTGTGCTCCTGTGGCTCTCATTGCTTGACCCAATGCAGACGTGATGGCAGGCTCGGTTCAGTTCACAGAGTTGGTGGGGGGGGCTTGGTTTTCCTTCATGTCACTTAATTGAAATCTTGCTGTGGTCTGTTTGTGACAGAGGTATATCATGCATGTCAGCAGGCCTAGTGCTGTGTTAAGTAAAGACTTGCAAATGTAAGTTCATGTCTGTGGCCTTGTTCTCTACTATTCACCTTGTGTAACATAAATATTTATTGTATATTTATATAATTTTATGTTTTTTGGAGGAAAAAAACAAACACTGAAATTGGCATTAAAATTTAAAAGCAACCGCGTCATATTGTAAATATAATTAAGCTATATTTAAGTGTACTGATTAATATATGTTTAACTATAGAGTTTTTTATGTTTTTAAATATATTTTCAATATATATATATATATATAAAACTTGGGGTTTTTTGGGGGACCATGTGACTCTTTTCTCTAACTGTAAAACAAACTTGAGTTTTACTATAAAGATGTGTGTTCTTTGTTTTAAAACAATTTTTACTTTATTTTAGCAATAAAATCTCCCTTGGAGGGCAGATAGCCACCTGTTTCATAGCTGGACAGTTAGCATCGGGAGGGGAGTGCTGGCAAGGATTTGCTTTCCATAAAACATAAGGATGCTCACAAGTGATGTATTTCCATATATTTCTGGCCCGTAGGTCCTCACGAGACTAAAAACCCATGAATGACAAACAGAAATGATTTTATTCAGCTGTAAAACGATGACTGTAATGGAAGTGTGCTGGGGAGTCACTAACATTAATAGCAATGGGTACGTGAGGCCCAAGTCCCGCAGCTACAGGCCAGTCCTACGCTTGATTTTTAAGTGGTGTCATGTATATTTATATCCACTGCACTGAACTTATTTATGACCCCACACAGTACTGAGAGTGGAATTGCTCAGATTTAACATAGCGTTTCTGAAAGAATATGCTCTGCTGCAGCTGCCAAGCCTTTGTATATTTAATTATCCCGTAAGCCTAGAAAAATCAATAAATCTTTGTGATGAATAGAAAACCTCCATATAACGTAAAGAAGAAAAGAAAAGCAAAACAACTTCTCCTCAGAAATTTCCCAAGAGGTTGGTGCCAGTACCATCTCCACGAGAACCCAGCAGACAGCGCTTCTGCAGATTATCATTTCTATTAAACACACGGGCACGTGTGCTCCCTGCCTTATTGCTATCCTAGCAGAAAACCAACAGAAGCCGTAATAAATAGGCAAACTGCTGCTGGCTGGAATGATGGGGCCGTGTCCCTGGACTCACCGTCCCTGGAGGTGTTCAGAGCTGTGGCACTGAGGGCTGGGTCAGGGTTGGGATCTCAGTGGTCTTTTCCAACCTTTGTGGTTGGATTCTGTGGTTCTATGGCATTGATGTGTCGTGCCTCACTGCAGGCCTTCCATGCTGCCAGCCTCTGCCCGAGACAGCAGTGGAGATGGGGGAATACACCGAGTTGTCTTGTTCTACATATATGGCACAGGTAACTAAAGAACAGATGGGCACCCCGAAACCTTTATTTCTACCCAGGAACAGTCTAGTGGGAAGGAAAGAGATAATTCCATAGCTGTTATCACTTGCAGCAAAACTCAAGGCTTTTAAATTACCCAGCCAGAGAAGAGTGGCAAACAGTTAACAGAATATCAAGGCAATATTCAAGTGCAGTGAGAAGGCGAGGATGTGTATTTCAGCTTGTCCCAGGTGGATCCAATACACTTTCACAGGCCGCCTCCCCTAATTAAGAGAAGATACCTTCTGGCAGGGCAAATAAAGCAAGAAAAGGAAGGAATGCACTTATTTGGATGGAGTAGAAGCAGCACCGAGGACTCACCTAAGTTGGTAGAGTTCTGATGCGGGTTGGGGAAGAGTAAGAGACTTATCTATTTAATTTTAAACACTTGCTACCAAGTAGGGTAGCTTAAGACTGGGATTGACATAAACCAATGGGGTTGAACTGAAAAGCTTTTGGGTTGATTGGTGGGGCTTTTTTTTTTTGGTGATAGGTGCACGGTTGGTTTGGATGATCTTAGAGGTCTTTTCCAGCCTTGGTGATTCTATGATAGTCTTTTGAACTAATCAGGCTCTGAGAGCTGAGGGTATTGCTGCACTAAATATTCCTTTAACTGGCATCTATGCTGAATATTTTAAATTATAATAATAAGGTTTCCAATTAGATTTTTTTTTTTCCTGACCTTTAACTAAAGGCCACTCTGCTGGGAAACTCACTTTTGCTCTAACCCCAGCATGTTCCTTAATAGAAGCCTCACTATATTTGGACTCCAGCCTTGGGAATCTGTTATTTTAAAACAATGAGAAGTCAATGTGGCCATGTTTGTGTAACAAAAATAGTGCTGCCACCTTAGCCTTTCTGATTTAGGGAACAGCCCTGCGATGCTACGCTGCTTTCAGTTCTACATTCTGCTTTCAGTGGATGCACACACTTCATGTACAAACTGGTACAGCCCTGATAAAACTACCTCCTACTTTCTTTCCCAGGGCAGCTAGGCAAACACCCAAAAGGGACTACGGAAAGAAAAGCATTTCTTCTAAATGCTTATTGCCAGCAGCTTCCCAAGGAGCTGGCAGCCTTACTCTGTGCCAAGGCCCTGGTGGCAGCCAGATGGTGCAGCTGGAGCACAGGCAGATGGGCACAGCAAACAAGTCCATAGACCACCAGGTTTATGGCTAGAGTTGGCAGCACGGCTGTGGTGTACACCTCCTCCAAATTAAAGCAGATTCCAGGCATAACTCTGCATGTCCTTACGGCTTATAACTGTTGCCTGCGTGGTGAGTTTAGGAATTAATGAGGGTAGAGTAGTGCAAGCGACTGCTATACGTGTTAATCAGCCCTGCCTGGCACTGGAAAATAATGGAGTGCATGGGCTGACATCCTGAAGCCTTGCTTGAACTTTCAAGGCAAGAAGTCAGTACGAGGAGATGCTAAAATAATCAGTTTATGGGGCAAGAAACTTTTTAGGGGTCTGCAAGCCATTGCCACGTCACAAATTCACTTTGAGGACCACAGCCTCCTCCGTTGCGTGCTTCCCAACACAGCCAATATCTGCGGTCTCTAAGAACTGGTGCAACACCCCAAACAAAGGCCGTGTCAGGCATTACACATGGCTGTAACTGCAGAACATTACGTTAAAGTATAATTTACAGTTGGGTGCCACCTACGCACCAATGTGTCGGAGCACTTTGGAACAAAGCTGCAAGCCTGGGTATCACTGAATCTTTCCCAGAGTTTACACTCTGCTCTCTTTTAGAGTCATGGAATTATTAAGGTTGGAAGAGGCCTCTAAGATCAACTAGTCCAACTGTCAGCCCACTGCCACCGTGCCCGCTCACTGAGTCACTTGATGTCACATTAATTCAGTGATTTAAACGTGACAGTTTTTTGTCAGCTGCAGAGTCTGTCTTTGCCCCTGCGAAGGGCCAGGTCTGCAGAACTGAGGGGCTCGAGGACTAGGTAAAGCAGTAGGGAACGACAGCATTGCCACCAGGGCACGGGATGCTTCATTGCCTGTGTGGCTGAGACACGGAGCCTGGCTTGGCCCTGGGGCTACTGCCACCCCGGGGGCCCTTTGCCAGCTCCTTGCAGGGCCGCATGTGGCCCTTATGCCTCCCGGGTCGGCCTTTGCACTCCCACACGGAGTGAGTTCGGCTTTCTGGTAAATTAAAGCCATCCCAGCGGTCTGGTTTGGATTTACATGAATGTACTTGAAATGCAGTTCGCCTCATGGATCCCGCAGGGATAAGAAACCCGCAGTGCCTTGGTTTTGCCGCAGACTTGACGCGCAGCCTGGGGCGCATTTGAGCTCCCCGGCTCCGCTTTCCCATTCATTTTGTCTGGTTTCTGTTCTGCTCACTGGGCACTCCGATGGAGGCGGAGGTGGGCGGCATACGACGCCATAAAACGTTTTGAAGCTCTGCAGATCTCAGCACGTCACCCAACGCAGGGCTCCGTTCCTTCCACAAACACACGTTAACAAATATTTGTCCCTTGATATTAAAATATCTGTGTTATAAATACGTTGCGGTATAAATGGAACCATACGTTAAGGAACTGAACACAAAACGACAAGCTGCGTGAGTCACTGGCGCAGGCACATGCTGTATTGGTTGTCAATGCAAATGTTGGCTTTGCAGGCTGATTTTATTTACCCAAATACACGCACCATGCCCAAACTGGAAATACTCCCACCCACAGGGTATTTAAAGGATGTTCAGAATAACTCCCCTCCTGCAAAACTAGAACTCCCTCTAAGACCGGCGGACCGAGTGCATCGAGGATTGAAATGAAGGAAAATGTGGGTGCCAGACGCCAGTTTTGGCCGCACAAATCAACACTGCATCGTTTCCCCGTGAGGCCCCTCCACCTCGTCTTTCCTTGCACAGGGCTGGGCACATGGTGTGGATATGATCCTGCACGCTGTTGCGTAGGAGTCCTGCTCAGCCAGGGACCAGCACCTTCTGCTTGTTTTTGCTGGGGCCAGATGTAGGAATGCATGCAGGAGGCAGTTTAGAGCGGGTCAATGGGAGTCCAGCACAGGCCCTGCTGGAGGCCCCAGGGCGGTCAGACGTTTGGCTGTGAGTTTGACACGGGGATTTAGACAGGAGCAGCCTCCACTCAGGCTTGTTCGTGCTTGTGCAGTGCCTGGAATGGAGGCACTGTGGCGAGGAGCAGATGTCTCCCTGCACCGCTGTTACGACATCCCCTGAGCTCTGTGTGCAAGCTGCCCGTCCCCACCCTCACCCCCACGCTAGGTGCCATCCCCACTGCATGGTTGTGCAACGGTGTTTGCATCGCACCGGTTCTGAAGGTCTGAGATATCTACAGAAACTGGAGTGAGGAAAGAAAGAAAAGAAAAAAGAAAAAGCTGGCTGCTGATAGAAGAGAATTGACATTTCTGGTTCGTCGGGTGCTTGGCAACACGCATCGCTCAAAAACCCAAAGGTGGAATTCCCAATGCGCTGATCACCTGCTGGCTGCTTTCTTCTAACCTGGCTGTGCGTCTGCCTTGTGCCCGTGCTGCGCGCTGCACCACAAGGAACGTGCCTGCATCCCCTCCCATTTTCCCCCACCTTCAGCCCCCAGCTGCTCAGCAGCCAAAGACATCAGGGTAGCAGTGGCACCAGGAACATTGTTCTCATAAGCCATGAGCACGTGTTGCTTTCATGAGCGCTGTGACCAGATAGGGAAACCTTTCTGGAGAACCTTGACACATGCACAAACGGGATCAATATATCAATATAACAATCAAATGAAATCAATGGTGGAGGCATTGTACAGAAGGTATTATTTATGCTACATCCAGCCACAAAGTGTAAAACCAAGCCTATGGGGTTTAGGTGGTGTGTGTTGTAATTGATGGCTCAATTACAGTGTACCTGAGGCATGACACTGATCTGTTCCATTTTTCTG
Organism: Lagopus leucura; assembly: GCF_019238085.1. Taxonomy (NCBI): domain Eukaryota; kingdom Metazoa; phylum Chordata; class Aves; order Galliformes; family Phasianidae; genus Lagopus; species Lagopus leucura. The sequence goes on along the minus strand of NW_024962284.1, from coordinate 2,832,488 downwards.
GTGAGGTCTGTCTCAGTTTCTCACTGATCACCTGAGAATTAATGTCCTGCACAAGCACTGTGGAACATGGTAGGGCATTCCTTCAGCACTAACAGCATTTTAAGGAAAATGGAGAAACGAAGTGCTTGTTTGTTTTTCCTAACAGATTAGCTGGCCTTCTTAAGAGATGATTTCTCTCTGCTTCTCTCATTTAACTGTGTGGTCGTGTGCGATTCACTGCAGTTTCTCTTTTTTTTTCACTTCCAGCATTTGAGTGTGGTTACTGACCCTTCCTAATTGCTGCCGTAAGGTGTTGAGCAAGGAAGGAGGAAAGCCCTGCTCCCATTTTGGCAACTGTTTGCATATTGCCTAGGTTACCGCTGACTGGAAAGGGAAGAGCTCACAGCTGCGGCATCCTTGGTCTTCCCCAGCCGCGTGATGGGCTGTGAAATGCACAAAATGCAGAGGAAAGCATCAATAAATAACAACACTCCTCCCTGTTTGAGCAGCTGACCCTCCACACTCCTGAATTAGTTGTTCCCAGGACACCAGTGTGGGATACTTGGGCACTGTACGGCTGGTTGGGGGAGCTCACATGGAGCATTAAGAGATTTGCTGAAGTCTCACTGTGAAGCAATGGTGGAATTGGCTACATCTCGTTTCTTTTTCAGTCTGGCCTATCATCTTTAATTTTAAATGAGAAAATTCTCACATCTCTCTTTCCCTGTGTTGCAACGAGGAAATATGGTGCCTGCAAGGAAAGCGTTGCAGGCAATCAGCACCATCCATGGTCTGGAGGCAGTGAAAGCAATGTGAGCTGCTCTGCTGAGTAGGTCAAAGCAATTTTAACCTCCTGGTGCTCATCACAGGCATGCAGGACCCTCTCCCACCGTGTTCACCCTTGCTGGAAGTCCCCATTGCCAATAGGATGGGAGCCACCAGCCTGAGAGAGAGTTAGAGAACTGGTGGACCTGGTGCCATAGAACTTCTGCACCATGGAGGGCCATGTAACTCAGACTGCATGTGCTGCCCTATGTGTACCTGCTCCACTTCCCGGGATGCTCTTGCAGTCATCTCTCTCCTGATGCTGAATTAGGGAACCCAAAATGTTCAGTGGGGTCACAGCCCAGGCAGTGTTCTCTCCCATGGTTTCTCACTCGTGGTTATAGGTGCCTGACTCATGAAGATGACTCTCCTCTTTTTCATTTTGGTGCTCAAGTACTTCTCGTTTACTTCTGGAATTGGCATTTTCTCTGGAGCCATCAGAGCTGGAAACCTTTATTTCCCTAATAAAAGCTGAGATTTTCACATAATAACACAATTCTGGTAACTAGAGCTTTAAGAAAAAGGTCAGATAATGTGACACTTGCAATAAAAGCTCAAGGTTTGACAAAGCTGTATTTAGCGCAGTTCCCAGCTGAACGTGGATTTGCCATTATGCGTTCAGTATAAAGCACATTTACATTTATTCCAGGAAAGCTCTAATGCAACCTGCTCCTATTAGCTAAATAAAAAATTAAGTTAATGCTGCCACTTGCTTTTAAATTTACTGAAAGTATCAGAAGAGAAAGAAGGCAGAGAAGATTTCTGTAGATGAGTCGCTATAGAAATATGCAATATTGGCCAAAATGCTGCTCAGTGTTATTCATAGTAGACTTCACGTAGTTTGAAGCCACGCTTCCTTGTCTTTTTTTTTTTTTTTTGCTTTTGTCACAGAATTTCTCTTGCTTTATCAGTCAGCATGCATGCATCTCTCTTCCTGAGAGCTGCTCAGCTGATGCACAGCATGAGCTTTGGGGTCCGGAGGGGAACATGAACCCAAGGGCCAGCAGGAACTTGCCCTGATTTTGGGAGGCATCCTCTGTCCCTGGGTCCCTCGGCGTGTGCTGGGTGCCTTCAACAGGTGGGATGTCCCACGTCCCTGCTGGGCGTTTGGTGTCGATGCAGGGCTCTTGTGGGAACTCGTCACGCTCCCATTTTCCCAGCTTGGTTCTGGCTGGATGGGAGATGCCCACCACCAGCTTCCACGGCCTGAGTGCCACCAGCAAAAGCTTGCAAAGCACGTGATGGCAAAGAAAATGAACGCAAGTCCTGGCAAGGGACTGTCCTTGGCCCAGCTTGGATTAGGAGACTTTTTCTTCTTCATGATGGATGCTGGGCTTTGGTGTCCATGGCACAGAGCATTGGTGGACATGCGGATTAAAAAGGCTCAGGAATAATCCTTTTTTTTTTAGCTAGACTGTAACTTTCACCTCAAAAGACTTTACAAGAGCGCCGATAACTCTTTATCCAGTGAAAGGGATTCTGCTACATGTTCCTTTTGAGAAAAGCAGAGAAATATCTCAAAAACAAGCTGTGCAAATCATATTAAATGTCATCAATGGGAGTACGAAACCATTTTTGAACAAATTTGTGTGTACTGTATTCACAGAGTCTCTACTGGAAGGATGCTGTGTTCCATTTTCCTTTATTTCACTCCTGAATGAGATCTCATTACTTCTTAAACAGACATCCTTGCTTTTCATCAGCACTGCTGAAACATACATAATGTGATTTCACATATTCAATGTTCACCAAAATGTCTTTAAATGACCAAATCCAGTCCTGCAATAGCCTTTCAGCGTGGGCTTCATTAGGCAGGAATATCACAGGATCTGGCTCGAGCCTCTGCTCCTTCCTTTTTGATTGCTAATTAAGAAGTTTCATGCCATTGATCAAATTGTGATGGTGAAAGGCTGTTTTCCTATATTCTGAGAATGCATGAAGAGGCATTGCTGGTCTGGTGTTCAGGAAAGGAGTGATTAGAGGCTATGCCTAGCATCCAGAGTACAGTAGCATCTACTGGAAATGAAATGAAATGACAGCTCAGAAATGAGAAGCACAACCCGGTGTTGGAAGTACAGAGGTGTCTGCACCTTCTCCTCAGACGTGAGCTTTCTGCAGCCTGCAGGCAGAGTGACGAGCCGAAAAGCAATCTGAATCTGCTCACACAGCAAATCTCTTCGGCATATTCCTTGGTTGCTTCACTGAGGCACTCAAACGGTGGGACAAACCTGTGCCTGGTCTCATAGCTAGGGGTACTCACTTGTCCAGCTTTCGCCGAGATCCCCCATGAGCAAGGAGGAGAGGGCTCTGCAGGGAGGTGATGCACAGCCTGTTTCTGCTGGCATTGTTTCATGTTGTTTCATACAGGTAGCCCGAACCATGCAAAGGAGGGAAGGTACTTTCACTAAGTGGGCTGACATTGATTTTCATATTTTCATAGGTATTAGAGAGGAAAAAGAGCCATTCAATCATCTACTCAGTATAATCAGGGCAGAACTACTCCCTGCTGGACATTTACTGGTGGTTTGTCAACTCTGGCTCAGGAAATTGAGTTGTAGTGTTCAATATAATGGATTCTAAATTTCCATTTAATATCAGTTCTCTTTGGTTTCTGCTTTTACATTAATGCATTGATGCGCTTTATATTGATTGACTTTTCTCAGTGTAATGAGAACAAAATGCCACTTACCATTTAAGTCATTTAACTCAAACTAGCAAGCTATCAAGCTAGCTCCTCCCAGGAGAAAACCATAATGGCTATAGCACAGCCACCTCCATACAGGAGTGTTGGTAAGACGGATAATTCTACAAATGTTTTAATTTATTTCAAAACAAGGGTAGAGAGCTATACAGCTGAATACAACATCAAAAACTATTCCGACAGTGAGTTAAATCATCGTGCACTGATCTTGTCAGTCCTGCTTGCCTTCTGCTTCCTAATGATTCCATGTATCCGATGTGCTTAACTGCTTTTTCACAGGTAGAGAAACTCTTCAGAATCAGGTGTAGCAGTGCCAGCACAGAGTTAACCTGAGTCTAAGCACTGCTGGGTTGTATCTGCTGTACCACGAGGCTCTGCTGGAGATGGACCGAAGGAAGAAGAGCCCCATTGCCCTCCCTCCCCTCATCCATCAAAGCAGGTGCTGCTCACAGAGGGTTACTCAGAGATTTCAGTGTCGCAGCAGACATAGCATGAGAACAAATGACAAGAAGTAGGTTTTGGCCCTCGTAAATGGGTTGCTGTAAAGATGCTGTGATTACTGCCGTGCTACATTAGCAAAGATACATATTGTTACTTAATATGAAAAGTACTACACCCCTGTAGAACCAGGCTGTTACAACCACGTTCTGGATTTTAAACCCCCACCAATCTGTTCCGCAAATGCTGCCAAACTATTACTGCTGGAAGAAAGGTCTGCACTTCAACATCTGTACAGCACAGATGTGGAGCAGTGTGAAGTGTAATCCAAAACTGCCAGAAGGCAATTAAAGTGTTCCTGTTCTTAGTAACACGTCACTGGACTTACTTAGAGCATTAATTCTGTATATCGGGTAACAGCTTTCCCTGTGTGTTGTGGAAAAGCTGTATTCCTGTGATGCATTCCTTGCACTAGATTTTTATAAGCTGGGCGTAAAGAACTAAAGCAGATGCTGGAGCATTTTCACAGAATTATGCAGTCTTTTTTAATTATGAATCTGCGGGGGAGATAGGAGGAGGAAGAAGCATCCAGATCCTCTCTTCCTCTCTTTTGTGTTCTGTCTGCCATCCTTTACTGTACGACATCTCACCCAGAGTGTGCAGATATTGGCAGAAGCTCAGCTCTTAGGCGATGTTTCTCTGAGGTGTTCTAATCCAGTCTGAACACAGAAAAGCTTCAAGACCACTTCTGAATGTTAACAGATCTGTTCTCATTCTTTGTGTGTCCCCCTTCCCCCCCAAACAAACAAATAAAAAAAATAACAAGGAAAAGTTAATTACAGATAGACTGCTGGAGAATCGAAAGTGCACTTGGAGAAAAAGCGCTGCTGTCAGTGATACTCTGCAGAAGATGGAGAATCGGAGAATTTCCCATGGCTTGAGGCTATTTCCCTGGAAAGGTGTCAAAGACTGAACATGAAGAAGGTGGTTGGGAGCACAGCTAAATCACTCTTCATTTCCAGAACTAATTATTCCAGTTACACATGGCTGCTCTCCAAGGAAAACAAATCTATCCATGCTTTCTCCATCTATCTTATGTCATTCAAGAAGTTGCTTTTGAATCATCCCCCGCAGTCTTATTATTGAACAGAATTGGAAGGGAACATCAGAGCAGTCAGGCAGAAGGTCTGACTCCAGCAACGCATGAGCAGGCGACAAGAAATAAGAACAGAGCAAGGAAATTTTGTATTTCCACAGCAGCTTCCCTGCAGCGACTTTTTGAAATTAGGGAGCTTCAGGAGCTGGTTTGGGCTGAGCCTCCCATTGGCCATGGATGGTGGTTTTGGTAGCATCCTTGGGCAGGCAGTGCCAGGTGTTCTGTGGGCTGCTGTTTGTTGTGCTTTGCTCACTTCTGCATCCTTCTTGCTTTCCCAGTGCTTTCAATGGAAGATCAGTGGCAAATACTTGGCTCTGCTCTGCTCCTTGCTTCCAAGATTTGGGGCTCCTCCTTAACCATCCTGTCTCCAAGTGGAAGAGTCTTAGCCTACTGCATTGTCTCTTTCCCATATGCAATCCTGCTTGTTGCCACATTTTGACTTCTTTTCCCCAGGAGTGCACGTGCAATGAGAACATCTCATCATGCCAACAGAGTGACATGAGCAGGGTAGCAGAGCAGCAGCACTGAGAAGCAATCTCAGTGTGCAGTCCTGCCCATCCATCCCTGGGCTCCTTCTTAGATAATAAGGACTTTCTTCTCCCTTTTTTTCATCCCCAACGCTGTTATGAATCTTTTCCATAACCTTCTTTTTGGGTTAGAAACTTATTTTCTTCATTTTTGGTCTAACTTCATTTATACTCATCTTAATCTCATGTTGCTTTTGATTAGAATGCTACATTGAACCGAGACTTGAATTTTGTTTTGCTTGCTGGTCAAATCCTAGAAAGGAAGGAAGAAAGAAAGAAAGAGAGAAAGAGAGCCTGCTGTCATGAAAGGACTTCCAAATGTTAACATTAAATGTTAAGTTTGCAAACTGCTATATCTTTTCTGTTTGATAAGCCAAGTGCCATTTTTCCAGTGGCAGGAACACCACTTTCAGCATCGGTGACCTCCTCAGATGACACAGAACTTTTTACATCCATGAGCAAAACTTGAAGCTGCCTTCTCTGAATCTGGTCTAGTATTAGTTATGGAAGTTGGTGGCCTTGCCTGTGGTAGGGGAGTTGGAACTTGATGATCCTTGAGGTCCCTTCCAACCCAAGCCATTCTATGATTCTACGAATACACTCGCATTTAGTACTGGTTTTGTACACAAAATCTGCTGCATCGTGGCTTAGCTGTTGCTGTTGTTACTCCAAGGGGAGCCCTGGGGGATAAAAAGCATATTGTGAGAAATTCATTATCAAGAGTGTTATGTGTGTGAACTGTCACTCTTACATGGGGGAAAACACCAGGAACAGTGCTGAAAATCAGTTAGTCAGCTGTCCCGTTGACTTGTTCCCTGCTTCTGGATTGCTGCTTGGGTTGTGGACCTTGCCCCTTGGCTTGCCCACTCAAACGCACTGACTTTATTTTTCCTTTAAAAGAGAAATAGTTCAGAGAACACTTTGGTAGGCATGATTTGGGGGGCTAAATATAAATAGTTGATTAACCTTTCCATGTAAATGAAAAATAAATTAATGCTTTATTGACTGTATTTCAAGTAGACATTGTAGAAAAGTCTTTACCAAACTAAGCTGCTAGGCTCAAGTGACAATTTCCAGTCAAAAGGAGGTATGAGAAAGAAGGAAAATGATCAAGCCATTCGAGACCAAGCAATATCCTGCTGCTTACGTTATGCACTTGGAAATAGGCCGCTTAGGATCCTAATTTGGAACTAGAACTGGATGGGGGCTATAGATATTCATATGATTTATGTAACTGGTGGTACATTTACTTCTTTCTTTGAATGGAACTGTTTAATTTTGCATGGATGCATCAATATTAATTGAGCCAGAGAGTGCAAGTTACTCTATCCCAGTTAGTTATTTTCTCTCTCTCACACACACACACCCAAAACAAACAAACAAAAAATCTTGAAATTCTCATAGTTGGCCTCAGCCTGCGCTGAAACTGAAGCAAGCATTTAAAGGGGAAAAAACTACAGAAAGACAAACAAACAAACAAAAAAACAAAGTGTCTTTGGGGGTCTAACATTAAATTCCAGTTTTTCTGACAGAGCCTTGTCGTGTGCATTCACTTCTAAGTGCACCAGGCTCTTGCTGGAATGACAGGCAGGTTCTGGATTTACTGCTTTTTCCCTTTCACCCAGAACATCCTTCACACTTAAGCCCCACACAACCTTTTAATCCCTCTCCTTGGCATGTGAAAGATCTTATGTAACCCTGAATAAAAGGTGGTTATGGAACTCCACATAGCACTGCTGGTCTTGTGGGTGATAGCATGGGCTGAGACTTCCCGTGGTTCTCCCCTCCCCTAATCATCCAAGCAGTCTTTCTTCCCATCTGTTACAAATCACCGGTTTTAATGTTTGACAGGTCAAGGGACAGCAGAGGTTGGGTTGTTTTCTTTTTCTCCTAAGGCAGGAGGAATCTAGTTTCCTTGCTGTTAGAGAAACTCAAGCCTCAACTTCTGGCATTGGAATTTGATTTGGCAGCTTGTTAATGCAGAAACTCTTCACGTAGGTGTACCTTAAAAGGTCAGTGTCATACAGAAATATTTTCACTGAATTGCAAGGCTAAAACCCATGGGACAAGCATCACTGAAAACACAGAACAAACAGGACTTAGGGAACACAGTCCCAGCCTGTAAAAAGTTACCATTCTGGTGAAAGTATTGAAGTTCAAAGGTGCAGAAAAACATGAACATACTTCAGAAGTGCCTGAGTCACCAAATCTTACTGTCTTGCATCATGACTGTCATGGTTTTATGATGTTTGGTTATCAGTATTCCACATCACAACACCATGTAGTGCGCTGGGAGTCAAAGAGTTAATTCTCCAGGTCTGGGTACCTGTCCCAGAAGAACTACTACATCCTCCAGAAGACTGTGTGCTGTTCTGTTATCAGTTCTGCTCCAAGGGAAAAGATAAAAGGCCTTTGTAGGCCACCTGATGGCCCTTTTCGATCATCTGACACAGCATTAGAGTAAGCCCTTCAGCTTTCGGACACTCATTTAATTTGATTTATTAGTTTCAATTCCAATTATATTGTATTATAATGTGTTATCTTGCACTCTGACATCTTATTTAGTAAATTAGTTTGTTTCTCCTCAGATCGTTGCCGCTGTTAAGCCCATCTCTCTACCCTTTTCCCCTTTTCCCCTTTTCCAGGGCATGGATCCATGGCTCCCTCTGTCCTGCTAGTCACAGGACCGGGCCAAACCAGCCCATAAACCACTGACATTCACCTCGCTTCCTCTGTCATTTATTTGCTTTTGGTTTTACCTGAAGCTCTACATTTCACGAATTTACAAGCTGCCATGGAAATTCACTTTCTCGTAGGCTGAAAATAAGTAGCAAGTCGAATGCACTCATAAACCCCTTTTATTGGCTTCCTACACATATTTAATTTCAGTCTTTGGGTTGAAATGTAGAACACAAGCAAGTGCACTTGAAGAAAGCTAAAACCCCTTGTTAATAAAATACACTCACACAAGCAAATAAATGTTTCAGATTTCATTCTGTACTTCACGCTGAAATACAGCTTGACAAATCAGTGCAAACTGCATTGCTTCTTCTGCTTTTCAGCCATAATAATAACAATAATAACAATAATAATAATGAAATGTCAAATCAGTTGTAATGTTTTATTTCTTGAGCATGGAGAGCGCTCTTATTACCAAATCACAAAATATTTTCCCACGTGCATAATGCTCTACCCATACGTGTAACTGCAGAGCAGATAGAAGGAAACAGGAAAAGATAGAATAAGACAAATAAGATGTTTCTCCCTTGAGAATGCGATTCTAAATGAAGAATCTGCAATAATTAGCAGGCTTTTATTCTAAGAAACAATTTCAATACAAGTTACGTTGTAAGTTGGGGCCCAAGCCTGCAAACATTAAAGAATATGAGGTTATTTTATGCATGTGAGTAATTCCTCTTGAGAACATTTGCAAGATTAGAAACCAGAGTAACATGATAAAAGTGTATAGGAGGAGATTGTATTACATCTGTACCGGCTGTACCAGTTTGATACTACAAACACAGTCTAGTTAATATTTGTCAAATTCACTTCCTTCTTAAAGATAACAAGCTATATGGATTTTGTTATGTTAAAATATCTGCCCATAGCACTATCAGGCTGGCACCATCGGTGGGGGGTAGAAAGACCAGCTAAAGACTCTGTTTTGGGACACGATCAATATGTATCATAGAAGCATAGTCTTTAAGGTCGGAAAAGACCTTCAAGATCATCAAGTCCAACCCCAACCCACCCCCACCATGCCCACTAACCATGCCCCAAGTGCCACCTCCATGTTTCTTAAACACCTCCTGTTATGGTGTCTCCACCTCCACCCAGGTCCCTCCCTCTGTCTCCTTGATGTAGCGCAACATTTCCAACCACATATTCTTCAGCATAGAGAAAATAACCTCCCAAATACTTTACTGACATGGAGAAAATATAGTAAGGGTACAAATGACGCTGCGTACGTGAAGAGGCATCATGCTGTCCTGCCGCCTGGTCAGGTCGGTCCAGTCCTGCTACAATTGCAATTAACAACAAAACTCCTGGAATCAAAGGAACCAAACACTGCTGACACTGCTGCTGTAGCAATGGGTAGCACTGAGCTAGAAGCTTGCAGAAAATAGGGTTGCACAGAGCTGCATCTGCAAGTCATCTGGTCCCATACAAGTCTAAAGGAAGATAATTGTAATGCTTTAACATTCAAATATTTTAAAAGGAAGTTTTACATATGTGCTCGAGATGTTTGCTTTCCTGAGTTTAAAAGTGCAGTGATGTGGTGAGGGTTAGAACGGTTCTCAGAGATCATTTCCATTCAGTGATGTTACTGAAAACGCAGTCAACATCTTGGAACATGCAGTCCTTTCTGTACAGAAGGACTTGGAGCTAGAGACTCTGCTGGGGGCCTCAAATGCTAGATGCATTTCTGTAAGCATGAACAGTTGGACAGTAATTTCAGTTTAGCATTGTTGGCTGCTTGCTTTGTCACAATCAGACTTCTGAAAATGGTACTTACAAAACATGTTTGGTCAAAAGCATTTAATGACTTCAGCAGATGCATACAAGTTTGTACTATACTGGACGTAACAGAACAACTTCAGATCTTAGCAGTCAAACCAGTGTTTTCCAGATCCCACTGAGATTTCCTCCAAGATGGCTGAGCTAACAGAAATCCTGCACAGGAACAGGACGAGCCAGGGAACACTGGAGTCACTGAGAGACTCAGCACAGAAGCACAACGCAGGGAAAGAGACAAAAGGTGAAATTACATTCCAGTCCAAACACTTAGAAGTGCCTGACCTGCACAGATGCCAATTTGGTGCTGTGACCCGTGCTGATGATAACAGTTCATCTGCTCAGGATAGATGGGAAATAGCAAACTTTGTATTGCCCGATGAAGACCTACAATGCAAGAGTTCATACAACTCTTACGAGCTTTGGATCTTGCTTTTTTTTCTGCAAAGAAGAAAATCTTTCATACATTCTGTAGGGAAAAAAAAATAATACTGTAAGTCTGGCCAACTTAGAGTCTGTTCTGTTTTACAAAACATGAAATAATTACATATTACCAGCGACTGTCTAATACATAGTAAAAATATTTTGCTATGATTCCTTTGCAAGTATAATTTTATTATTTTTCATGGTAATTGGGATCTGGAAAGTTTTCCTTAAGTCTCTTTATTAAAGTCTTTGCAGACATTTTTATTATGTTTTAGGGGGAAACTATGAACTACTCCCTTACATATATTCAATAAAAACTGATTCTTGGAATGCACTGTTAATTCCTGCCTGTATGCGTGCAGGACACACAGTGAATTTTCAGCTTTCTCCCCTTTCCTACTCAGAATGCCTGCCAAGTTACAGTGAGAAGAGGAGCACGCTGCAGAGGCAGAGCTTCTCCTTTTGCCCACCCTCCCACGGGCGGAAGCACACGTTTCTGACAGTGATGAAAGCAGAAGGAGCCTCAGCGTGTTTATTTTCTTGTATCAAAAGGCTATTCTGACAAAGCTATTTTGGGTAGTTTTAGTTCTGGTCTTTTTTTAAAGTACACTCAAACCTTTAAAGGCTTAAATAACTTTTTATAAAGTAAAATGAGATTTTTCTGTCACCATCTGTTTGCACATCCTTTTTTCTTGCACAATACTTTAAAAGGACATTGAGCGAAGCACTTGAGAGGCAGGTAAGTGTTGCTAACACGATCTTAACTCTAGGACTGCACAGAATAGCACAACTTGACAGCAGTCTCCTCAAAAACATCCCCATCCCATTCAAAGTGTTTCTTCTGAAATTCCCTGACTAGCACAATTTCATTCTCTGAATGACTTCAGTTGTGCACCGAGGAAAATGCAATTGTAGGTCAGCATTCTGCTAGCTTAATGATTATACCATTACCACTTGCGTAGAACTGCTAAATTCTGTCATATAAGTGTTTGAAAGGAACATTTTGTTTTGTATCAAACAACAGAGGGCTCAGAGAGCTGGAGCACCTCTCCTATTAAGAAAGATTGAGGGAGTTGGGCTTGTTCAGTTTGTAGAGGAGAAGGGCGCTGATGGAGATGGCAGAGGTGACGGCCAAGCCACTTTCCATCATCTATCAGCGCTCCTGGTCAACTGGAAAGGTCCCAGGATTGGAAGCTTGCTAATGTGACTCCCATCTACAAGAATAGTAGTAGTAATCCAGGGAAATACAGGCCTGTCAGCCTGACGTTGGTGCCACGTAAGGTTATGAAGAAGATATCATCTTGAGGGAGATCACACGGCATGTGCAGGACTGAGGGATCAAGGCTAATCAGGTCATGAAAGGCAGGTCCTGCTTAACCAACCTGATCTCTTTCTATGATCAAGTGACCCATCTGATGATGAGGGAGAGGCTGTTGATGTAGTCTACCTAGACTTCAGTAAAGCCTTCAACTCTGTCCCCACAGTGTCCCCCTGCAGAAGCTGGCAGCCTGTGACTTGGACAGGCACACTCTTTGCTGGGCAAAGAACTGACTGGATGGTTGGGCCCAGAGAGCGGTGGTGGATGGAGTTAAATGCAGCTGGGGACAGGTCACAAGTGGTGTCCTCCAAGGGTCAGTATCGGGTTCTGTCCTCTCAGTATCATCATTGATCATGAGAGTGTTGAGGGCACCCTCAGTAAGTTTGCAGATGACACCAAGCTGGGAAGAAGTGACGATCTGCCTAGGGGTAGGAAGGCTTACAGAGCCATCTGGACAGGCTGGATAGCTGGGCTGAGGCCAGTCAAACGAAGTTCAACAACCTTGGTGTTTCTATGATTCTAAGGCTCGAGGGAGACCTCACTGCAACCTCCCAGAACTTGAAGGTTGCTTACAAGCAGGAGAGGGACTCATATTTTACATGGTCTGATAATGATAGGACAAGAGGATTTAAGCTAAAAGAGGGAAGATTTATGTTAGATGTTAGGAAGAAATTCATTACTCAGAGAGTATGAGGCACTGGCACAAGCTGCCCAAAGAGGCTATGGATCACTAGAGGTGTTCAAGGCTGGATGGGACCCTGGGCAGCCTGATCCAGTGGTTGGAAACCATGCCCATGGCAGGAAGTTGGACTTAGACAATCTTTAAGGTCCCTTCCAACCCAAGCCATTCTATGATTTTAAAGAAAAGGAAAAGTGGGAAGAAAAAAAAAAAAAAGACTACATTTGTTGTTTGTCTGACACAGGTAGACACAAGCCTGCTGCCCTTAAAAAGTAGTGGTGAAGGGGTTCCATGCAATGTGAGTTTACAACAAGATGAGCCTTCTCTACCTGTGTGGAGCCTTTTGTAATTTATTTTGTAATGCACTTTAAATTTCAGTGAAAGGAACAATTACAAGACGAGGGGAAAACAAAACAACGCAAAAACAGGTGTATTTAATTATTTTGGAGTATTAATTTTAATCAGCATTCAGACATGCTATTAAATTCACAGTTTGACTCTTTCTCCTTTGTCAGCATTATTGTCAGTAAAAAGCGTTTTCATCTACAGAAAAGGCCAGGAGGGGAGAGGAGGATGATAATTTCCATTTTTCCATAAATGCAAAATAACAGGCAGAACTTTCCCATACATCTGTTTTTTTCTCCTACATTTGTCAGGAGTGACCAGAAGAATTCTGAGACAACTCACGTAGTCAAGCTTTATGCGGAAAAAATAATTGGCATGAAGGTTAGGCAGCACTTAGCAAAAAAGCTGGACTCTTTCTAAGTGTTATTCAACCGATGCGTGAGATAATAATCAAAATGCATTGTCTGCAATAAGTAACAAAGGAAAAATCTCTTCTGTCACACGAAGACAGAAAAAATTGCAAGTATGTGCATGACTGAAAAGGTACCAGGTTCTTCAATATGGATAAGAACCTGAATTTTTGACAGGGAAACCAGCAATCAATCCCAGTGTGTGGCAAACGATGAAACTCACTCTGGACCAGCCAATGAATCAAACTGAAATTGCAAATACTAATGCAACTGCTAAAGTTGTAAAGTGATTAAATTCTGTGGTATTAAAGCAATAAAGTTGCTTGAACATGGCAGTCCTGAGTCAAAAGGATGTCTTAAAAACATGACAATTGAATTTGCACTCTCTTCACTGCCCTGAATCATAAATAGAAGTCATGGTTAATTCCACCTCTCTGGCTTCCAGGGCAGACGTTGTTCCTCGTGGATGACAGAGTTTCTTCAGCAATTTTTAAAGTGTATCCTGCATTCTGATGCAGGATTCTAGCCATTTTTTTGTTTCACTCCACTTTACTATATTACATGATTAACATTTCCCCCTTAGAGGCAGCTGGACATATATACTTCCTACAGCAATTAGTTAGGTAGCTATGTAAGTACAAACCAAACCAAACCTTTCAATTTAGGCTTGTCTAGAATGTTTGTCTAGAATGTTCAATTTGGAATGTCTAGAACAGATGGGCTGGCTGTTGGATACAATCTCATAAAAATACTGAGACCTTACTAACTTATAAAGAAAGCTCATCTTCTTATTTGCTTACGGATTAACTTTTTATACACTAAAACCTCTGAACTGAAATAAACTGTACGTTCATTCCAAGTTAGCTCATGCTGGAGATTGATTTCCATTTTCTCTTGGACTGCTAATGCAACTGCTTTCAGTGAGGACTTAAGCTATATCACTTGATTATTGATAATCCTTCAACACTGGTGTCACTGTGTACATAAAAGACTGGCAGGAAGTGCTTGCTCCCAGAGGTTCTACTGACACACAGTATGGAGTACAGCACCATCTTTCATGTGGCATTAAAGTGCAGCTGCTAACACCTAGGCTAATTCATCAATGAAGACAGAACTAAAGTAACTCTGATACAAGATTTCACAAGCTTGAGCAACGCAGACAGTGGGGTCTAAATTAATCATTTCATGATATTTAGCAAAATACACCGATTGAAGTTTAATGGTTAGATTTTCCATGCTCCTCAGCCACCACTGTGCACTGAGTCATTTGGGAGGTGTACACTCCACTTCTGAGACCTGTTTTTGTTCCAGACACTTAACAAAATAAGGATTTCCTGACTATGACGGCACAAACTGATTATCTTGTTCATATGGAATCTGTCAACATCCACCAATGCTTTTAATCTGTCTTGAGAAAACCATGACTTGCTACAGACTCAGAAGTTCTCTCCTTTTTGGGAGGGTTGGGACGGGAGAAAACAAATATATTTTCGACTCACACAGCAGCTGATTCTTTGATTCAAATACACTTTTCTATTTTCAAAGACAAAAATGCACTAAAATATCTCCATCATAGAAATGTCTAGCTTTGTAACTTAGACCTCACTGCAAAAATACAGCACTATATTAACAGTGCTACTTCAGAAAGGAAAAATTAAGTGGGTATGCATCCTTTTTCCGTATCATCTGTAGCTTTATTTTCCTTCTCTTCTCTGTGGTCCTGCATTGCAATTCCATTCCTTCCACTGGAATAACAAGCCTGTCATTTTTGGTTTCTCCTGAAGACAAAGAAAAGGTGCACATGTCAACTTGTAGCTTCTTTTCATCAGAAAGAATGATCAAATGTCAAATTTATACTGTTTCTCTGATATTTTTCAGTTGGTTGAGTACCATAGGTGTTAAGAGAAAGAAAACAGCAAAAAGAATAAGAGCGTGCTTTGACCCAATTCTTTTGCAAGATTATAACGCTGCTATTTTTCCTGCTAAAAACAGAATTCACGATGTAAAAAAAGATCAAGTTTTCTGGAATAAAAGATAATCAGAGAAAGTTCCATCCTCTCCAGTGTTCCCTGTCTTTCTTGAACTGAGGAGCCCACAAATGAACAAAGCATTCAAGATGCCTCACTGGGGCAGACAAGGATAAATCAGATCATATTCCTGAGCACTAAGGTTTAAGTGTGACAGTGTTATGAAGCAGACAGTGGAAGCACTACACAAAATCTGTTTTTCTGATTTTCTTAGACTCATAATGTCATATTTTAAATGGAGAGGTCTGAATGACTTTGTCCAGCTGATTAGTTCTAGAGGAAAGTTAAAGCAAGTGCTCCAATTTCTGAACGTCTGGACAGAAGTCAAGGTAAGATTACACTAAAGATAAGTTCAAACCTGTGCTCCTACCAAGGCTATATTTTTGACATATTGCCTAATACTAAAACTTTTTTTTTTTTTTTTTTCCCCAACAGTCCCATCTGTCTGAAGTCAGGGCAGGCTATTTACAATTTCAGTCACTGGTAACAGAATGGCCGTTCCTGCTCCAGTGTGACAGAAACATCTGGGTTTTATTCCAGAAACATTCTGCACTCCCAGCTGCTCAAACACTTTTTCTTGCAGGAAACAAGCCTGTGAGAATTTAATTTTGTTCACCTGCAGAATTCCATTCGTGTGACCTTTCCATTGAAATGCACACACGACATCCTTCAAACTGAGAGGAGCTGGCATTAAAACGGATTGCAGAGGGGAGGGAGTACATCACCATCACATTAGCTGACATTTGGAGGCCTGTCGAGAACCCTTCTCTTTCAGAGCTGCAAGCACCAGGCACAGACTAAATCAAAGCCAAACGGGCCGAGCTAAGCCCGTAGAATAAATTAGTGTATAAATAAACGTGCTGAAGTGGTCTCCTACTCTCTTCCAGAAAAAGCCTGAGTACGTCACTCATCTCCAATGTAACACCGCCGTTCCATGCAGCGTTAGCCCCGCACGTAGACAAGCCCGGCGCCAAACAGACACGCAAACCACACGCTACACATTTCCCACGGGCAGAGATGGATTTATGCATCGTTCTGTCTCCAGGGGCACTCGTGGCGCATGAACAGATACGCGCTCCGTAGGCGGCACTTCTTGTGTGTTAACGGGGAGTAGGAGTGGTTGAGCGAGGAAGCACGACAAACATTAGCTATTTCAGTCAAGACTGTTTTATTTATCCCACACCGGCTCGGCCCGCCCGCGGCACGCTTCTCCTCACAGGACGTGGCAGGCGGCGCCACGGCAACGGCGGGGCTGCGCCTCGCTCCTCCTTCCGGCTGGGGTGCGTCACTTCCGGCGAGGCCGCGGCGAAGACAAGATGGCGGCGCTGGGTGAACCGGTGCGTCTGGAACGAGGCGAGTACGAATTCTCCCGTGGCCTTCGCGTTTCCCTTTTCTCCGCGGATATTCGCTGCTCTCTGATTCCGGCTGCTTCTGCCGCTGCCCCGGTCCCAGGGCTGGACTCCAGCCCGTGGGCCCGAGCCGGCGGCGGGCAGAGGGAGCTCTTCCTCCTTGTGGGGCGGGCAGCGCCGTGCATCAGATGCTTGGTGAACTTTGCCTCTGTTTTTTTTTTTTTTTTTTTTTCTTTTCGCCCCGTGCGTTAGCTAGGTCTGCTTCTTTGTGGGTTTTATTTTATTTTATTTTACTTTATTTTTCAATCGCGCAGCTGGAGACATTTTTCTCGGGTTCCAGTCGGTTTCCATGGACGCGCTCGCCCCTGGTGCCAGCTCCTTGTTCCTGTCAGGACTGTTAAATTCGTGGCTTTGAGTTGAGTGTGTTAGACTGTGTCTTAGCAGTCGGTCCCGGTTCTGTTTTATAATCAACGAAGGACTTGTGCAGGAGCCTCTCTGTACTTCTTCGAGTTGTTAACTGGCTCCATTGTGCCCTCACAGCCTCGTTTGTGTCGTTAGCGGGGTGTGGCACGTAACTACAGCCACTAGAGAGACGGATAAGGCACAAAGCCTAGTTGTGTACTTTTTCTATAGTGTCTTTTATCTGTGCTGTCTTTTGTCGAGCGCTTTTAGGAAATGGTGGTAAACCGCCTAGACTGCGTTTGAGAAGGATGGCGATTATGTGGAGTGCAGGTAATTGCATGAGCTGAGTGTTTTCTCGTTGCCGTCCCCTCTGGGTCCGCTTCTCAGAGTGCCTTGTAGATTTGTAATCATATCTACATCAAGTGCTGCCTATCACAGAACTCAGCTGTTTGTGCCCAGCCCTCCTTCCTGCTCTGCAAGCAAATCACTTCTGATGTGTGAGAGAAGGTCTGTAAGCAGGGACTTATGTAAGAACTTTGCTTCCCACTCGGCAGCTCATCAACCCACCCAGCTCCAGAGCTTTTTAATTAGGGCAGCTGCTTTGGCAGTTGATTAGTTGCTTTTGCTTGGGCTGTAGAGTTAAACCTCAGGCTGCATCTTCCTCCGCCTCATTACCCTTCCATTATGCTCTTGCTGTGAAAACAAACAAATGTGTGGAGTTACTTTGGGATCAGTGGAACAAAAGAGCTGTTAGTCTTAATGCTTTTTTTTTTTTTTTTTTTTTTTCATTTTTAAGTAAAAGCACAGTGTAGTGGGCCTACAAAAGGAAGAGCTTTATTTACAGATTTAAACAACTGCTGGGTAATTGCATGGGGTTGACTGTAGGTAACCTTACATTGAAGCATTTTCAGCTCAAAAATGAACGCCACTAATGTTGTTGGTATATAGCATATAAAAAGAGAGATTAGTGTAGAAAATGTGCTGATTTAAAATGGTTACCATATGCTTACCGTCAGGGCAATTGAAAAATTCACCCAGTCTGTTCCTTCTTCCAAGCTTCATCACACAAAACTACTACCCAAATTTGCTGGAGTACAGGGATATAGCAGTGTTGAACATTTAGAAATTACTGTTTGGTGGTGATGTGTAGGAAGCCTATGGGTACCTAAGGCTATTTGAATGCAGGCAGCAGAAGTGGTTCCACAGGAGTGTTTGTGAGGACGCTGTTCTCTCTTGTGTTTTGTTCACACACCAAACCAAGGAGTGGTGGCGTCTCACTGTTGCTGTATTATTTTTTTTTTTTTCCACCACGTTGGACCTGCTCCAGCACCTCCATGTCCTTTCTGTACTGAGGTGCCCAAATCTGAACACAGCACTCGAGGTGAGGCCTCACCAGTGCTGAGTACTGAGGAGCAGGATGACTTCCCTGGTCCTGCTCACCACCCCATTCCTGATACAAGCCAGGATGCCACTGGCCTTCTTGGCCACCTGGGCACACTGCTGGCTCATATTAGCTGACTATCAGTACACCAAGGTCCCTTTCCCTCAGGCAGCTTTGCAGCCACTCCTCCCCAAGCCTGTGGGTTGCCTGGGGTAGTTCTATCCACTCGGGTCTATATAGGCAGAGGGGATTCACCAGGGTGTTCAAATGCAGGCCTACATGACTGCGAGGCTATCTGAGGAATGTGCATTTAAATGCGTTTTTCTTTCAAGACATCAAATTATTATCCTGCAATCACACACACACAAAAAAAAAAAAGCGCCCAGAATTAAAAACTTGAAGAGCTGATCTAAAAACACTGTAAAGATTAAAAGAAAAATTTTCAGTTATGTGGTGGTTAATGATGAGGGTTTTTTTTTTTCTATTTTTTTTATCTTTAATTGCTTACTTCTGGATTTATCTATATGTTTTTCCTTGAACATCATAGGAACAGAACTCGTGTCTGTGTCTGGTTTTGGTATGTTGGCTAAACTGCAATGGTAATTCTGTGAGGAGGACAGCTTTCAGCTGATGACGTTCTGAGTACAGCTCATGAGGAGGCAGGCTGTGTCAACAGGATAATCAGCCATCTTCTTTTTCACAAACAGCTGTAGGAACTGCTTTGGGTTTTCACATCAATAGTTCAGTCCTTTGGTCTGTCAGCAGTTCTAAAAATAAGTAAATGCATATTCTGTGTTAGTTTCACCTAGCAGGAATCCTGTTCACGTCCAACCTGTGTGTATTCTCAGTACCTTCTTGACGAGCTGATTCTGTGCTCTTGGTCTGTGCTTTCTAAAAGACAGCTGATTCTCAAGCTAGCCAATTTTACCTTAGGCTATAAAAGGCTGCACAGTCAAAGAATTCAGTTCTTAGGAGACCCAGGTAAGGACGTACGTGCAGTTTATTGAGAAAACATTGAGGTTATAAAGAAATCGGTGAGTGGAGTTCTTGAGTGCTGGTTACTGCAGCTTCTCTTTTCATTAGTAAACTTCGGTCACTTGAATTTCTTACAGTCTTCTAATCAAACTGTTAGATGACTTCATACACATTACAGCTTATCATGATTCGTAGAGCACGGGTTGTGAGAGCTGCTGTGTAGAATCGTGCTCTTCATATGCCTGAAACAGTCTGCAAACATCTGTATTTGATAGTTGTGTTGTAGTTTACATCCTTAGCAGACTTTTTGTGAATACATGGAGTGTTGTAGGATTGGAACTCCTGCTATTGCCAAAGGATGTGAACAGCTTCTTCCTTCCATTTGTTTATTATTCTCCTTCAAGCCGTTCAGTGCCGGACTTCACGAGATTAAAGAGAGTTTGTACTATTGATGCTGAACAGAGGGTTTACTGAGAATATTTATGGATTTACATAATTAAGATAGAAAAATCATCAATCACACCTGTGCTATCTTACAGAACGCTCTCATCTGAAGCGTTGTGTGCGATGGCAGCTGCAGTATTTTGGTGCTGTTCCGTGAGTGATTGATGTCCAGTGTGCGGTACAAACACAGCGCTGGTGGATGAGCAGTTCAAGAAGTTCCATCGTACCATCTCTGCTTGGCTGCCAGCTGCCATCAGTGTCTGTGAGATACCTGACTGACACCTCACAGAAGCGGGCAGCGTCAACTGTGGGTTGCCTTCTGTCAGCACACCTTAATTTCAGAGCATGACAGGCTGGGCATTGGTTGCTACAACTTGTCTCTTACATGTTTGTGGTCTCGACGGCTGTCGCTGGTCTGTTGAGTGGCACCGTGGCAGCACAGATGATGTTCCACGTGAAAGATGATTCCCTGAGGTTAATTATGGAAAAAGGGAAGTAATGCGTTTAGGACACGGTCATGTTCCAGACTTCATCATCTTCTGGAATGATCTGTGCCTTGTTGATGTAATAGATTAATCTCTGCTTCTTTGTGCCTTTGTGATAATGAAGGCCATAACGTCTGTCTGCTTTTCTGAGAGGCCATTCTACTTCTGGTCAAGGACTTCCATGGTTCAGAAGAATGGTCGCTCTAGAAATGCAAGTGAGGAATATTAATCCTTCCTGCTCTTGAAGAGCTGCCTGCAGAAGGTCACATAGCTTCGATGTCATGTTTGGTGCCCATCTTGATTGGTACTGGTCTTGAAATCAAGTTCCTCAGATGAGATTTCGGTTTCAGTGATGGTGTGATCTTCCAGGAAGTGTAAATAAAAAAACAACTGGGAAACAATGTTGGGTTTGGGATCTGATACAGAACACTCCATAGAGGTGATTGAGGAGATTGGGCTCTTTTTCCTAGTGCTGTGATTAGACACACTGCAGGTGGAGGAAGTAAGAAAGTATTTTCAAACTGATACGAGGTTTAATCAAGTTTTTATGATTCCAGCTGCTGTTTGGCATCCAATTAATATAATTACATGCCTGAGTTGGCCTTATTTGTAGGGAAGGCATTGGGTGTATTTCTGGTAAACTAGTTTCTGAATGTAAAAGGAGTGTTAGCGTGCTTGACAATACTATAGATGGCTTTAAAAATGTGATAGCCATGCATTACTTATGTTGTGAGGTTTTATGCATACAAAATGTTGCTAGTATTTATTATGAAAGAAATATTGCAGCTTGATTTCAAGGAAAAATGAAATTACTTAAAATACAGATGTGGTTGTGGTGCTTGTAGGTATTTAGAGGGCTGCATTGCTGTCTTTGATCTAAACAGTCTGAAAATAAAGTGCTTTATTCTAATATTTTGTTGATACATGGTGATGTGGAAGAAATGAAACTGTAAGGTGTACACAAGCACACATAGGCTACTGCATTAACTTAGTTTATAAAACAAAAGCCAACAAACCATCAGTAGGGTCTTTTCAGGCATTCCTTATTACAAGTGCTTTTTTTTTTTTTTTCTGTAGATATCTGCAGAGCAATTGAATTGCTGGAAAAATTACAGAGAAGTGGAGAAGTGCCACCACAGAAACTGCAGGCTTTGCAGAGGGTCCTTCAAAGTGAATTCTGTAATGCTGTGAGGGAGGTAAGTTAACTGTGCAAACAATTAGCTTGCACTAAAAGTGGTACTTTTAAAAAACATTCAATGCAACAGCACTTTTTTTCTTCATAGAACTGAATTTGACTGAAGTCTTCTGTTAAGCTCCATATTTTTTTACAAGTTGAGAAGAAAACAATTTAGGGTAGTGCAGGTGTGTTGTATTAAATAGTGGCTCAAAAACAAATTGCCTCTTGGAGGTTATGATGAGAGTTTTGCCTTGCTGGAAGCTAGTACCTTGTTATCCTGTTGGCTGGTAAGAATGGGCAAAGTATGAATCGCCTCTTCTTTTAAGCCAGGTTGGCATCATGGCTTTGCACACCTCCTCTTCATTCCGGATGCTCTTTCAGAGATTTGAGATGGTTGAATGTGTTCTCGAATTGGTGGTGGTGACAGCGCTGCCACTGCTGATAACACCTGCAATGATTTGCAAGGTCTGTTTGTAGACAGGAAGTCCGCTATGAAGGACTGCGTTTGTTGGGTTAGCTATCAGTAACCCACTTAGCATTAGCATTCTTATGGCCTTTGTGCTTGCAATAGCCTTTCTTTTCTTTAGATATTCGATCAGTTGTGTCAGGTGAAGGAAAATGCAGATTTTAAGGGGAGGGCTTGATTGTTGGGTGAGCTTTGGAGAGCCGCCCTTGCATAATTTTTCTTGCATCCTTATGGAAAAGTCCCAGCTTGAATCAAAGAAGGTAGTCGCCCATCCCTGCTGTCAGATGTCATGGTGAGGTCTGCATGTTTTCCACGGAAAAGGATTTGGGTTGAGACCTAGAATGTGTGCTTTTTGACTGAGCAGTAAAGACACTGAGAGTTATTTCTTCATAGTACAGTAAATTCTTACTTGGCACCACGCATCAGGGATTCATTTGTTAGAGGTGTTTGTTTGTTTCATTTATGCAATTTTAAGTTGCAACTGATTGTTATGTTGCCTAAGCAGGAAAATAACTGTTTTCACCATGCTGAAGTTGTCTTGTCTTTCAAGGTGTATGAACATGTGTATGAAACTGTGGATATCAGCAGTAGCCCAGAAGTGAGAGCTAATGCAACAGCCAAGGTAAATGCCAAACTTGAGTAAAATGCAGTAGTTTGTTACTTTAGTAGCAGAGAAAAGGTGTTTAAAATTCATAAGTGTACCATCTAGATGTTTGATCAAATGGATAAGCATATGAGGTCATTAAAAGGTATAACAAAACATTTTTAAGCTTCTTCCATTTATGCTTTATTCTTTGAGTTCTAAATTTCTTATACTAATGTTGTCTAGGAAATTAATCTGATTTGTCGTGATATTTTAGCACTTTGAGATTAAAAACAATTTTTCAGCCTGCTCACTGTGTCAAGCTAAGGAGTTTATATTCGTGTAAATAGGAAGATCTTATTTCCTACAGGCCACTGTAGCTGCATTTGCTGCTAGTGAAGGTCATTCGCATCCCAGAGTGGTTGAACTGCCAAAAACTGAAGAAGGTCTTGGATTCAACATCATGGGAGGCAAAGAACAAAATTCTCCCATCTACATCTCCCGAATCATCCCTGGTGGTATAGCTGATAGGCACGGAGGCCTGAAACGTGGAGACCAGCTTCTTTCTGTGAACGGAGTGGTAGGAATCGATTTTCCACTTTCTTTAGCAGTAACTACTTGTCTCCACTTGGGGGCATACGTAGAATATACATGGCACAGCTTCAGGGTGTCTTTTGATCCTAGCAAAATTGCTTCTTTTTGTCCTCTCAAGAGCATCTTCTTTAGGTTTCTGAACCTAATTCTGTGCAGTGACAGTTGGTGGATTATGCTTTGGTTATATTTTTCCACTGAAAATGGCACTATTTATATCAATGTTTCAGATTGTGAGAAGCTGTATAAATCTGGTAGGTGTTGTGTTCTGAAATAGTATTAAAGTGCCATTATGGCTTCCTGTTTGATCAAGCTTGATGATGCAGATTTTAACTTAGTTTTCTGCAGCTTTTAAGGTAAGTAGTAAGTTGTGATGCATTGCTGTAGACTGAGCAGGGGCTCTTTGACATGGTTATCCCAGTAAGAGCACTACTGCTTGATGAGAGCTGTAGTAAGATAGAAAAACAGGGTGATGTTATCTTTACTTAAGTGCTATAAGCTTCAGAACAAGTATTTATATTTTAAGGAGTACATGTCTGATGTGCCATTGTAGCTATTTATTTTTAAGAGGTATCCTCTTCTGCTGAGTTGCAATACGAGAAGAAAAACAGAACGCCTGGAAAGAGGGGGCTATGGGCAGGCTTTGATTTCCAAGAGCTGCTTGTCAAATGCATATTAATCTCTCAAAATCCTGGATTTATTTATAGAGGCTTCCATCGTACGCTTAGAATGCGAACGTTCTCATAATTACATCTACAAACTCAGCTTTATTTTAATACTGAGAGTTGAACTCAGCCTTTATGCTCCTTAGCCTGAGTGGGTTTTTTGGTATATGAAAGGAATCGAGACTTGCTGGTTCTTGGTACTCTGGGAGGTGCCTGCTAGCAAAGAGCTCTGTCATGCTTGGCTCCTGACTGTTACGTGGGAGATGCGAGAGTAATGGTGTCCTTAGTGGTGCAGCTATCCTTGGCCTAGCCTTCCTGTGTTTGAAGGCATCAAGGGACAGGTCAGTTGTCCGTAAAGCAGCAGCTGTTTTCATGTGAAGGCTTCCTCACCTACAGACCCTCACAAAGCAGAAACAACACCCCAAAACTCTGATCATTTGACAGTAATCCCAGCTGAGAACGGCTGCATCTGTGCACATACACACATAAATATATGTAGCTATTGTAAAAATACAGTGAATGAATAAAACACTGCAAGAAAACAGGCTCAGAGGAAGAAGCTTTTGATGTTTGCAGATTAATTACTGTCATCTTGATATGTGATGGACATTCTTGTTAGCAATTATGATTACTTAATACTTAAGAAGTAATTTGCTGCTGCCAGGATGGCAGTGGATGTGTCTTGAAGCACTTCTGGTGGTGGTTTGGGTTGTTTTTTTATTTACTCTTTTCACACTGGGAGATTTTAAGTGTAGTGAAGAATTTTCTATGCTTTGGCACAGTTGACACTAAGACTTCACAAACAATCAGTAGTTTTTTATTGGAACAACCACCACATCCACTTGAATAACAAACATGAAAACATTCAAATGTATGTGTTGTCTGAGTCTGATGGAAGAGAAATAACTTTGGGTTTTTTTTTTAACTGTTGTCTTTCTTTCTGTAAGTAACTTTGTAGTAACGGGGAAACCCTCCAATCAACAGGTACATCACCTGCCTTCTAGTTTCTAATAGCACCCGTGGGAGGTAGGCTTGGGGTAGTCCCATTGCTGTGTTTGATGAGTTTGGGAGAAATAAGTTGTGCTGATAAAACGTGTGCCATCTAGGAATGTGTATTTGGATGAAGTTGCTGAGAACTGTTGCTGAAATATTATAATCAGATGAATGTAGTAATAAATCCTGAGAGTTAGTTTAGTGAAGTGTTATTTGTTTTTTAATCTGTTCTGACTTGTTGGGGGAGAGAGCGTGGGGCTAGGTGGTTCTTAATGAGTTTACAGGAAGTGAATTTGAGTACCTTGCACTGAAGATAAGACACGTATGGAGTGCTAAGATAAACAATACACTGCCTGTTACGTGTTCTGTTGCAGGTGTCCAGTAGACAGTGATTTGCTTTGTCATAGCTGCCTTTTTGATGTTATCCTATGCTATCTTGCAGTTATCTGTGAGCTCTTGTCCTTAGCTAAGTGCAAGATAATTTGAAGTAGCTTATTAGGCAAATTGAGGACGACAATAAAGTGCATGATTATAGAAGAAAAGCCATCTCGGACTAAAAGACAAAGTGTGCTGAAGCTGTTGATTTTTGAGTGTTATTTCAAAGTTGCCTATTCTCGCTACTTCACTTATCTGATGTAAATGTATGTAAAGACTTAACATAAGCATAACCAGAAGTTTTGCGCTACTCTTCTTACTACTGATTGGTGTATTTATCATCACTCTGTAGTGATTTGCCGGAGAATGAATCCCAAGCTTGGATGATGTTCTTGTGAAGTTTTGAAACTAGAATATTTTAGTTGACTATATAGACACAGAAAAATGGAACAGGTGTGTTTTCAGTGTGTGTTTTCACTAATATGATCCTTAATGACTTACGCTTTGCAGAGTGTCGAAGGTGAACACCATGAAAAAGCAGTAGAGCTACTGAAGGCAGCCCAAGGCAAGGTCAAATTGGTTGTACGATACACACCGAAGGTCCTGGAAGAAATGGAGTCAAGATTTGAAAAAATGAGATCGGCGAAACGCAGGCAGCAAAACTGATGTTGAACGCAATGACTTCAAGAAGATACACGCCCTTCACGTTGTGTAGTTTGGTCAATGCAGTGCCCGGGGTACACAAGTTACTGTCATTTTCATAGAACTGTAGAATGAGTGAGGTTGCAAAGGACTCTTGGGGATTACGTAGCCCTGCTTAGAGGATGGTCGGCCAGAGCAGGTTGTTTAGGGCTGTGACAAGTTGGGTCTTGAGCCATCTCCAAGGATGGAAGCTCCACAAAGTCGCTGGGCAGCCTGTTCTAGTGTTTTGATCTCCCTCTTGCTAGAAGATATATGTTTTTCTGTTTAAATGGAGCTGCTTATATTATAGTTTACGGCTGTTGCCTCTTGTCCTGTCACTGGGTACTGCTGAGAAGAGTCTGCTTTTCTTCTTTTAATTCTTCCGTATCAGGCATTTACACATCTTGTTAAGAACACCCTTGAGCCTTCTCCAGGCTAGACAGTCTCAGTTGTCTCAGCCTCTCTCCTTGTTTGTCAGATGCTCCAATCACTGAAATCAACTTTCTGCCCCTCCTCTGGACATGATCTTGTCTGCCTATGCCTGTCTTGCACTGGGGAACCCAGAGGTGGTAACATGAATTAGGTTGAGTGGAAGAGAAACATCACTTCCCTTGACTTGCTGTAGACCAGCAGGCCATTGGCCTTTCTTGCTGCAGTGATACGTTAGTGACTTATAGTCAGTTTGGTATTTTTGGCTGCAAGGCTGTTTTCCAGCTGGTCAGCCACCAGCCATGCTGGTGTAGATCGTTCCTCTCCAGGTGTAAGACTTGCACTTCCTTTTGCTTTTCGAGCTTCCTGATAGTTCATTTCTGCAGCCTCTCAAGGTTCATTGGAATGGCATGGAGGGAGTGTAGTCTGTCCTGTTGCCCTGTTATTAATGCATCTGTTAAGCGCTGTGGAGCCCAGTGCTGACCTCTGCACTATGTCAGTAGAGACTTGCTGCCAGCAGGACTTGTTGCCACCAGTTGCAGCCTTTGGCAGTTCACCCTTCTTTTGAAAGTTTTCTTTTCTATTTCTTTGCATTTTTCACAGTTTAAAAAAAATGCATCCTTTCAAACTCAGCTAGGGTACCCGAAAAAAAGTGTGTATGTTGCATCTGTATGCATCTTTTTCGTATTAGACCTCTAAGCATGCAAATAAATTCAAAGGTTTTTCAAATGCATTTAGTAAGACCTGTTTCTACAATTGACATGACTTTTTTCCTATTCTGCTTTTTCGTTTAACATCTTCAGTTTTCTCGCTGAATTATTTTGCAAAGGAAGATTTTTATGTAGCAGTATTTTGGCACTTTTCTTAAGAACATGTTAGATATCAACTACGAAAAGTAATCGTGATCAACTGCATGGCTGATAACAATTACCAGGTTTTATAAAGTTTTGGTGAGTACGTTATTTTTACACTTCTGCTAAATCATAATTTGTTACTCTGGAAATTTTATTACCTCACCTGTAAATAATGTACAATCGGTGTTCTCGTATAACGACTTTACAGATTTATAAGTGTGAGTTATCACAGCAATCATTCCTGTAACTTACATTGTTTTGTACTGATTTTCAAGCAGTTAAGGGGGCTAACTGCGTTTGCAGTTCTGGGTTGACTATATGTATTTTTATATGCAGAGACTGAAGATATGTTAATGCTTTCAAAAGAATTTCAGGCGTTTCCCTGACTTTCTGCTGTTCTAAAAAAAAGTTCATTTTAATGGTCATAACTCTTGTGGTTTTAGTATGTCTTACTGTAATCGTACATGCAGAGTAACTGTGCAGGACTTGGAGTAGTTAGTACCAAAATCACGTATGGTTGCATCTGTAAGAGTAAAACATTCTGAGGCTTACATGTCAAGTAACCCTGGGGTGAACTTGTTTGGGATTTATCACTGAACTGCTTCCCATTTGAGAGCTCGCGGTTGTAGAAACGGTAGCATCAACATCACTCTAAAAGTTTATATGGAATGGTGCTGGGATAGTAACAAGAAGCCTGCAGTTTAAGTGCTGCGTGTCTTTGCTCAAGTCTGGTTGATGGTGGCATGCTTTTGGTGTGCCACTTTGTAAAACTTTATCTGGACAGAGGTACGCTTCTTGAAACTACCAGGTTTGATGCTGTACTTGCATACTTGATTTTAAAAGCTTCACTTGTTGGTATATATCTATAATTAACTTGAATGTCTACTGGAGTCTGTTCATTTGTATGGCAGCTATGAATGCATCCTAATTGAGTATGAGCAGTTTGATTCTTAGAGGCTTAAACTGAAAAGCGCAGTTCTGACCATTTGACTGTTCCCTGGTTTGTTCACATGGAGCAGTACAGTCTGTTGTGAAATAATCAACTATGTGGAAGAGAGTGAATGGTTAAGGATCTAAAAGTGACAGCATGAAGTTTGTGCATTTTCATTTGATTTGCTGGAGAAGGAAAAATTGTGATCACGACAGGCCGGTGAGAAACGTATTTCCTTTCTGCATGTTTGTAAGCATGGTAAGCCTGCAAATAGAAGCTGGGATTTTAAAGATACTGATAGTTTGAAAATGCAGTATAAATATTTAACAGTTAGATGATCTTGAGCACTGAATTGCATGGTTTATTATCTGTCATAGGCCTCTATCCAAAGGCCTCATGTCGCTGATAGGACCGTGCTGTCGAATTGTATATTTTTATGGAACAACTAATGTTGAAAATACTGAGACCAAAATGGCATGGTAGCGCGATCGTGGATGTGTTTTAATTTAAGTGTAAGATAGTAGATATTTGTTTTAGAGCTATATAAAAAAAATATATATATATATAAATATTAAAGGTATGGATACGAGGTAGGAATGTGTTTTTTAGAACCTGTATCCCATGGCATTACTGAACAAAGCAGTGGTTTCTGTTACTCTGAGGTAACTTCCTTTAGTGTAGCTTGAGCTACTGAATGCAATAGCATCGTTCTGAAGTGTAGCATTTGGATACAGCTTGTCATCCACTACAAAATGTGGGGAAGGGTACCTGGGCATATAAATTGTAGCATTTGATAAAAAGCTTTTTAATGGCAATAATGACAAAAAAAAAAAAAAAAGCAGAAAACTCATTAACAGTCATGTTTAATACTATGGAAACCTGTAACAGTAAGGAAAGGGTGGATTCAGATTCACCAACAAGCTTAATTTCTTTTACTACTGAGCAGTGCCTGTACTGTGTTAATATGCAGTCCCTACACACTTGATATCTTTGGGTATGCAAACGGTTTAAGAAGAGATATCATTTCTGCAGATCTGCATCTATTGCTGCTGTGAGGAATCTTTGGGTTTTATCAACAGAAAAATAAAAGTTAAATTTCACGTGCATTGTTTTTGTGTATTTTTTTTTTTTCCTGAGTTTCCATATTTGGTACTTTTTTCATGCAGCTGTAGTTGGGTGTTTATGATCTCTGGGGCGTAGTGTAAACTGTGCGTGTGTGAGCATGCAAAGAAAAACTTCAAATCCACCTTTTTAGTTTTTCCTTGTTGCTTATGAACCTTCCCTTTTCTGCCCTACGTTTTGTGAATTGTTGGAGGGATGAGAATTAGAACGCTGTAAAGTATACGTAGTATCTTGGGCCTCCTGCATTTTTGAGACCTCCTTAGTTTCAACTGCATGAGCTTACGTGGTGCATATTATTCCGAGTCAGATATTATCTTTTAATTGTTTGAAGCAAGTATCTCTAGTAATGAGATCTTAAATAACTTAATTCCTTGCTTAAAGACCTTGTGAGGTCTTCAAGAAAAATGTGCCTGAAGTTATGAACCGAGATAAAGGTGGGAGAAATGCTTCAGTTTGGAATGCAAAAGGTTTTTTTTTTAATACAGGTAAGCCAGACTGCAAATTGACAGTGTGCAACAATCATTTATGTAAGTACATAGAAGATGGGTAACAAAGCTGGAAATACAACCACATTTTCAATTTGGTTTTAAAAACGATACATTCGTATTGGAGAAAAACTGAGAAAAAACAAAAGTTGCTGAGTCTGAAAAGTATCCGAGTGTGGCTGTGTACAAACATAAACTGAGTCGCCTTTTTGTCCTCAACTGCATGCTTGCTTGTGGTGGCATTCACTGATATTTTTTTTTTTGACTCTGTACTGAGCAGATTCAATTTGGTATCTTAGCAGAGACCAATTATGACTCAGTTTTTTGAGTTTATTTCTGTTGCATGAACACAGGATGATGTCTGGTGTCAAAGGAATTGTGCTGGTGCAAGGAAAGGTGTGACCAACTGCTTGAAGTTGCATAGAAGCCGAAGGTGTGGAGCAGACCGAGTTTCTGTGATCCTTTATCTTGTAAAATCTTTATTGGAATCTACTGTAAGAGCTGTGTTACTATGCAAGGCGTGTGGGACTTGCTTCAAACAAATCCTGTGTCTGTTTAATTCTGTACCTTGATGTATTGATAATTGTTTTCCTGTCAGGAACGTCTCTAATTAATGGAGTAATGTTGATATATTTTAATATTTGGTCTTGTGGCTTATATTCAAATGATATGTCCCATTGAGAAAAGATGTTTAAACAACCATTTGCTCCCTCAGTGGTTAATTTCCTTCAGCCTCTTCCATGGTTTTTGATAGTATTCCACTTTCCTGACTAGTTAATGCGAGTTGTTAGCATAGGAGACAAATATGGTTACGTAAGTTACCCAGTTTTTAAAAAGTTGGTGGAGTTTTGTCCATCGTCTGCCTAAGGATTTAAAGAAGGTGAGTTACTCCATGTTTCTGGAGGCTAAATCTGTGGAACAAAGTGGCAGGGTGAGGGGAAGGAACTCACCAACAATAAAACATCATCTTCCTGAACGCTGGCTTTGACCTGTGTGCTTCCAAAGGTAAGTAAAGTCACCTGCACGTGGTTCTTATCGCAGCTCTGCTTTTCTGCTGGAGCAGTGCAGTGACAGTGCCACTGTCTGAACAAAATCTGATCTGCGATGGAGACGGGCTGGCTGGCAGCAGTGCAGTCATCACAGCTCTCACCTGCTTCCAGTGCAGTGAGTAAAGTGCAGAATTTGGTGATTTATTGTGTCAGGTGTATTTCAATAGCATCTGGAAGTTCAGGACGCTATTGTATTTTGCAGTATACAGACGCAGAGCAAATAGTTTGGCTCCAGGGAGCCTCAGTCTATTGCTAAGAAATTGTAGGGTTTGTGGCTGAAGAAAGCTGAAGTGAAAATACAGTAGATAAGCTCTCTTTTTTTCTTCTGATTTCTCCTGTGCTTTCTGTGATTTACTTTGAAGCACTATTTATTTTTTTAAATACCTCCAAGAGGCACGAGAGTGAGCGTGCCTCTCACTTGTATTAAAATCCATTATTTTTTGGTGGGTTCATACCCGTAATCCAGTTGAATCAGAGCCTGGAGTAGCCATGCTTTTTTTAATGTGATCTCAAGCCTGCTCCAAGTGGAGTGACTAAGAGATTGGGGTTACACTTTAGCAAAGTACATGTTTAGAATGTATCTGAACTGCTGCTGGCACTAGATGTGTCACACTATTTGGCAACTGTGTAGGAACACAGTATCTTTCAGTAAATACAAGAGCATTGTCAGAAGAAATATTGGAAATCATTCAAATTAAAAGAGCAGTTCATCAGTGAGCGGTCCGCTTGTTCTACACCAAAAGTGTATTTGAAGTGTGCCCAGAGCTTTTGGAAAGCATCGGTGTTGGTGCGTGTCAAATGCTGTGTGTGCACCAGGCAGAAGCATCTTGTGATCTTCATTTGGCCTTCGTGATGATCTCAAAACCTGAAGAATTCATTGCAGCTTTTACATACCTTTCTATTTTCTAAGTAGAGAGAAGGGTAGAGGATGCATCAGATAAATGTTTCCAAGATTCCCAAGGTGGAGGAAGGTCTGGAGACTTTCTTGTCTGGGTTTGGTTCTGCAGCATACGTTCTACCTATGCGTGCTGGAGCCAAGCCGTGGGATAAGTTCTGCTTGGCAGGGGCTGCAGGTTGGCAGAGGAAACATGAACAACTAACAGGAAAGTGACTGTGTTCACTTGGAGAACAGATCTGTGACACTTCCAGCTGTTTGGTTTGTTGTGCAAGCGCAGCTACTCTGGCATTAACTTTACACTATAGAGCAAAATTTGAGTTTCTTTACATCACAAGGCAGAAGGAAACAGTGATGGCAGTGCACTGAATTGGGGTGTGTTTGATAAAGGGCTTCAAAGGGTTTTATTGCTGACTGGTGCCACCGCTGGATTCTGCTCAGCTCCAGGTGGTCCTGTCACTGGAACGTGCCCATGGGCCTCGGGCTTCATTTTGGAGGATGCTTGTTGGAACGGAGGGTTATTTGAGACCTGAGCTTTCAACTGTGATAATTCTGAAGTGCAATTTTTGGTGACATCTGGTGTTGGATAAAATGTACCCATTATCTGCTGCTCCTGCAGCCATTCTGTGCGGGCAGTGGAATGAGACAGTCGGCACAGGGTAAGCGCTCAACTGTTCTTTTCCAGATGGAAAAACAATTGCTTTCATTTGTTTTGGTTTGGATGTTGGTGGATCCGCGTGCAGGACGTGGCTCCTTTAAATGCCCCCCTCTCCAGCGCTGGGTACAAACACAGGGCACAACCAAGAGCTTGAGGACGCGCGTGGTCTTCTTTCCCTTCTTTCTCTCAGAAACGAGAGAGCGGGAAGCTGAACGCGGGGCGGCGTGACTCCGTGTCGAGGCGTCGACCGCGCCTCCGCAGCCCGCGTGGAGATGCGAGGGAGCGGCACGGCGCGCTCTAACCGCCGGGCGGGCGGGCCGGCAGGTCGCCGGAGGTCCGCTCGGCTCGGCGCCGCCCTCACGGCGGTGTCCCCGGCTCCCGCGCCACCGCCTGAGGCGCCCGGCTCCCGCCGCACCGCGCCGCCGGGGCCGAGCCGTGGGAGGCCGAGTCCCCGCCCCGCTCCTCGCCCGCCTCCGCCCATTGGCCGCGCCCCCGCCTCTTTTTGCATATTCATCGGCCCCGCGCCCTCTCCCCACCAATAGCGGCGGGGGGGCGGCCGCCTCGTTAGCATACGCGCCTGGGCGCTGGGCGCAGAGCTGCTGCAGCCGCCGCCGCCGCCGCTCGCAGCGACTGAGGCCGGGAGGGGTGGGGGGGGGGAGCCGGGCTGCGCCGCGCTCCGCTCCGCGTCCGCCCCGCGGTCCGCTGGCCATGGCCGCCCCCGCGCCCTACC
This sequence comes from Lagopus leucura, assembly GCF_019238085.1. Taxonomy (NCBI): domain Eukaryota; kingdom Metazoa; phylum Chordata; class Aves; order Galliformes; family Phasianidae; genus Lagopus; species Lagopus leucura. The sequence goes on along the minus strand of NW_024962284.1, from coordinate 2,799,422 downwards.
TGCGGCGCTGAGGAGCGGCGGGGCGGGGCGGCGACCGGGAGAGCTTTTTGTCCTCCTCCGCGGTGCTAGTTTTTTTTTTTTTTTATCATTATTTTTTATAATCTTTTTTATTATTGTTTTAAATCGTCGCTTTTATTTTTATTTTATTGTTATTATTATTTTTTTCTTGCGGCGGGGCCGTGCCGCGTTGCGGTACGGTGCCCGGCGATGCGGTGCCTCGCGTTGCTCGGCCTCGTCGCCTGGGGCCTGGGCAGCTCGGCCGGGCCCAGCGGCGGGGCCTCTCCACCACCGTGCCCGGCCTCCTGCAGCTGCGACGGGGATCGAGGAGTCGATTGCTCCGGCCGGGGGTTGGCCGCGGTGCCGCCGGGGCTCAGCGCCTTCACACACGCACTGTAAGTGGGGGGCGGAGGGGGGCAGGTGGGAGCGGGGCGCGGCGCCGGCAGCACAGCGCCTCCGGAGCTCCGCGGCTCCGCTTCACGGTGCGAGGCTCGTTCCGCTGCTAGAGGTGGAGAATCGGAGCTGCTGCTGGGAGAAGCGCTGGGCTGCGCTGGGTTTGGCGGCTTCCCGCGTTGTTGGGTTGTCTCGTCAAATGGAATCGGTGCGTCCGAAGAGCCGGCAGCCGTCGCGGATCGGGCTGACAAAGAGCTTTAACTTGGTGTTGCTGTGCAGGTCAGCTCCCACAGGGCTGCTTCTGAGTGACTGGAACCCGAGCAGGCGCTCCCCAGCTGTGCTGATCGTAAAGGATGCTGTTGGTCCCTGTTTGTTTTTCTTTTTCCCTTGTTTACAGCGCAAAAACGGGGTGCCTTCGCGATAGCTCTGCGCTTCAATCAGACTGCTGTAGTAAGGCCGCTGGAAGTTCAGCATACAGAATGCTCAGTAGCAAGCTTCCTATTGCTTCCTATTCCGAACCTGCTCCGGCTGCGCCCGGGAGAGCTGTGCAAAGAAAGAAATAAAATCAAATCGCTCCCTCCAGGTGACACGTCTGTGTCATGGCAAAGCGTCTTAGCGGTGTGTAGAGAAGAAAGCTTTTTGTGCTCCGTGTCGGGCAGCACGGTGATGCTAGGAAATCCCCTTAGTGCTGCTACGGGGCTTGTTGTGATTACAGCCATAGCAGCAGGGTCTGTAGCACAGGGATGGCTCAGAACAGGTTGGCAAACAGTGCTCTGTGGTAGTGGAGCAAATATATGGCTGCGTTTTGGCACTGGTGATTGAGAGCTGTTGCTGCGAGGCAGCACGTCGGGGGTATTGTGGTATCAGAGCAGCAGCTCTGCTTCTAAATCAGGAGAGACGGGGCTTGAATCAGGAGAGCTGAAGGCAGGCATCTCAGCGTAGGGATTTTGGAAGATAGAGAGGTGTGGCAGCATTGGATCTGAGCTATCTGAAGGTCTGGTGCGGATGGGTTGGATGGAGGAATGTGGAGGGAGTGGGGAGGACACGACCAGGGGTAATTAGTTGATGCTTCTGCTGTGGGCAGCCATTTGTTCCGTATAATTTAGGTTGGTGTTTATGTAGCTCTTAATTACCAGCTGCCCTGTTTTCTGCTTATGAAGGTTGGGATTCTGCTTGGTTGCAACGTAACTGTCACCCAGTGAGCTGATATGCCTGGGCAATAATGCTGAGGTGGTGGTGGCTTGGCTTTTGTAGTCAGTGCAGCACACTGCTGAGCCTTGCTCTGACACTTCACACACGTATGCTGGAACGCGTTCATCTTCATGGGAAGAAGTCACAGCGGGGCGTGCTCACGGTGCTGCTTTGAGAACTGGAATTTTCGTTTTGGGCTTAATAAATAAAATAGTGTGAGTGGTCTGCAGGAGACAGAAAGCAGGTAGTTCTGGGTAATGGCTTCAGGGATATCTGAAATGGGCCTGGCTGCTTCCAGGGGCGTGCAGGACAGCCATCTGTCCCACAGTCCTTTTGTGAATTGACCCCACAGTTATCACTTTTGTTTTAAACACTCCGGTTTTACTATAAGTGTTCCAGTGTTGCCTTCTTTCGTTGCCTCCCAGAACGCTGGATCTCATTTACCCACTTTTGCTGCAGGGCTGGGTGTTCAGGATGAAGCAGCCCTCTTATCTGCTGGTCTCTATAACCCGTGTACCCTACAGTCGGCTGTGGGTGATTCCAGAGCTTCATGGGATGAAGATGTCACGCTGAGGAAGGGTCCTATTTGACCCCATTGTCATGCAGGTTGTTCTGGCTGCTGCAGAGAGCTGATTGCCTTCTTTTCAGTTCATAGGCAGTGCAGAAGTACCTCCCCTGTCTCACGTTTGAGTTAATTTCCTGCTGTGTTTATGTATAAATGGCAAAATTATATGGTACTGTTTGGATTCAGCACAGTGAGCGTGTTTCTTTTTCTTTTTTTTTTTGTTTTTTGTCCCCTGGCACTTTTATTTGCAGAAAGGTACTGAAAGGCAGTGGGTACTCACTCACAGGGTACCCACCTGCTGTGCTCTGCATCCCCTGGCGTCCAGTCTGCACAGCAAGGACCTGGAGGAGGCTCAGGGGATGCTGTCTAGCAGAGCTGCCGCGCGAGAAGAAAGGATGTCCAGACACAGCCAGGGCTCTGGAAAATGTAGCTTAATTGCTGTCCTCCTGAGATAGAAAGGCCTTATCTAATGAGAGGTTTGAAGGTTTTACAGTTACTCTGTTTAGTTTTTCACTTGCCTGTGCAACATAGCAGTGATGCGCTGGCAAGTAATGAAAAGCTTATTCTGTCTTCCAGAACCAGGGAATGGAGCCGACCTGTTCCTCATTCCTCGTTTCTGAAGGGCTGCAGACAGCCCTCTGTCTCTGCTCTGGGTATCCCTCTGGCCCTGGTGCTGTAGGCCCCTGGTTTGCTGGGAACCCTTCTGTGGAATCTGTTGCTGTTTCAAAGCTTGATGCGTATTTTTATCCTTTGAATGTTTTCTGTTGGCAGCAAACTTGATGTTTGGCTGCTACCTCTCTTTTCCTTTTCTTCCTCCCAGAAAAAGGCCCGGCGCCCCACCGTAACAGATGATTTGTCAGGTATTTGGTGTTTGTTTTGCACATTGAGGACACGTATTTCAGCCATGTGTCATTTCTTCTTGGGTGCTCACTGGCAGGGGCTCGTAAATGTGACTTGGGGAACAGATATCGAGATAAGTCTGTAGCGTGGAAAAAAAAACAACCACCACAACTGGACTTCAGTGCAAGCAGGTTTGTGCTGGTAAATAATTAGCTCTTCAGTTCTCGAGAGGAATTTGCTGGTGACTCTCCGCCTGAGATGGAAAATATGGAAGCTGTAGTAGAACGGCTCAAAAACAAAACAAAACCCAAAGAAACTTCCTCCGCAAGGATCTTTATTTGTTTTGTATTCTACATCTAAGCCAGCAATTTTGCAGGACACAAGCTCTTATTTACCCAGAGAAAATTACTGGCCTGGATTTCAGAAGGGCTGAGCACCCTTCCTCCTTTTCAGAGGGAGCAGGAGCTCGGTGAGGGTCTCCCCATGTCTGCTTGTGCTCTTTCCTCCTTTCTGCTGCCCTGGTGCTCGTTCCTGAAGCTCATCCTCATGTTGGGAATGGGCATGAGCTCATGTGGTGTTTATGGTCTGGAGAATTTGCAAACAGCTCAGGTTTGCCTGCTGCTTGTTTTGCAAATAAGCAAGGCAGCAAGGTGGCTGCCGGCTGGTTAGCCTCAGCGTTGCTCAGTTAGGAAGACTGAGTTTTTGGGCTGCAGCTTAGTGGGTTTGGGGGTTTTTGGGGATGACGGGAGGTCTGAAGTAGCTGGGGAAAGAACTGGAGAAATCTGCATCATCCTAGAAATAGGTGACAGAGGTGAGAGAGGATTGGCAGGATAGGGTAGGACAGAAGAAACCATCCCTACATGGCAAAAAGAAATCTGTCAGTTCAGGCGCTGAGGATTTAGATGTTAGGAGACCCATGTAAACAGAGCCTTCAGCAGCATTTCCCACGTTAGAAGTCCTGGCTGTCCTTCCTACCTGGTTGGCTTGCCATCTGCTGCGGCACTGACCCAGGATTTGGCTATAGGGAAATCCTCTTGGGTAGTATTTCATACCTGCCTTTCAAATACTGCTGCAGTTTTTTTGATAAGATATTTTCTAACTATTGTCTGAACAGTTCGGGTTATGTGGTATTGGTTTTTTTGGGTTCCCTTGGACCCCCTTTTGGAAATGTGGCTGCGGTTGTTAGCGTTCCCTCTGTGACTCAGAGGCAGCCAGCGGTGGTGGGTGCAGAACTGGGTGCAGTTGTGGACATCAAGGTAGTTTGGTCAGGGTTGGGGCTCTGAGCACCTGCTGGAGCTTTGGGTGTCTGTGCAATGTAGGGGAGTCCCACTAGGTGACCTGTAAAGGTCCCTTCCTACTCAGACGATTCAAATGGGGAGCATCTACCATGTGTTGGTGCCCAGAAAGTGTAATTAAATCATGCAGAAATGGCAATCTACCTGGCAAAAGAGCTGACCTTGTTTTTCAAAGTTCTGAGTTAGTGCTGCTGTCAGTGCCTTGTGCTGAAGTAGAAAGCTTGCAGTACAATCAAGTTGTGCTGTTCGTTATATGTATCTCTTACAACCATGATCTCAAAAATAATGGGCAAGACAACTGCAAAACATTTGTCCTATAGAAGGAGGTTTCTTTTGTTTCTCAGGTGATGCCAGTTGGAGGCAGAGCTGGATGTCTGCTGGTATGACACAAGATCATTCCTACAAGGCATTATCAGCTCTCTTGTTGAAATGGGATCCTCAGCGTACCAATAGGTTTTGTTGTTGTTCAAGTCTAATATCGATAATTACACATTTAATTAAACCTCTTGCTTTAAAGTATTGAAGGTGATTTTGTTCAGGATAAAAAAAAAAAGAGCCCAAGCTACTATGAGACATAAGAAACTCTTTAAAACTCAGCATCTTATTCCTGCAAGCCCTGGGTTAAGAATGCGGGAGGAGCCTCAAACCACCCATATGTGGTCTGCAGAAGCTGTACAGAAGGTGCTGCCTTCTGGTAAGGAAAGAAGTGCTAATTCTTTTCCTTGAGGAAAAAATGGAAAGAATTTGTGAAGTTGTGAAGAGTGCCCTGAAAAATCAGGTCCTTGCAGCGAACAGCTGTACTCGCAGCATTTTCTTATTCAAATATGAGGACTTTTGTAAGCACTGTACCTCCTCCTTTTCTCTCCCCCGACCAATCCTGGAGGAGTGCTGGGTCTCACATGGACTATCTTCACTCCAAAAGCCTGGAGAAAATGTGTTTGGACTTTTAAATGGTGCACAATTAACAATGAATCATAAATGGATGTGCAATTTCTGAAGTATGCAGGGGAGGCCTAAACCTGTTTAATTTGGCTTAATGATGCTGCAAACATGGTCATGCATTTTATAACCTTGTCCTGTGAAAATGTGTTGTTTTTTTTTTTTTTGGGGGGGGGGGGGAGGAAGGGGAGTTTTCCCATTACCTCCTTGACATGTGCACAGTTGCACATGAATAGCCTGACCCAGTGCCTCAGCGGGGAGAGCGGCATGGCCTTGCTTTCAATAGGGCTGTTACTACAAGGAAAACATATGGGATACTTCAGTCCTGTCTTTGCAGGCAGCACACAGGGTCTGCTCCTTGGCAGAGCTGCTGCGTCCAGCCTTCACTTGGCTCTCTCTTGTTATAAAAGCTTGCAAGGAGCTATCTTCTTTTTTTTTTTTTTATATAGAATCATAGCGTGGCTTACAGTTGGAAAGGATCTTAAAGATCATGGAGCTTCAACCCCCCTAGCTCAGGGTGCCCAGGGCTCCATGTGCCTGGCATTGGGCACCTCCAAGGCTTGAGCGCCTACAGCTTCTGGGCAGCAGTGCCAGGGCCTCAGCACCTTCCAAGTGAGGAAGTTCTGCCCAAAGTCTAACCTCAGCCTCCCCACTTGTAGTTTAAAGCCATTCCCCCTTGTCCTGTCGCTGTCGGATCATGTAAAAATAATTATTTGATTCTATGATTCTAATTGGAACGCTTAGGTTTAAGAAGGGGGAGGAAAAAAAAAAAAAAAGTAGTAAAATGGATTTGCTAATATTGACCAAACTGTTAATGTTTTACAGAACTAGTGTGGCTCTTGCTAGGCGTAGAAAATCCATGTCTTTTCCAAGGGCAAATCTGCTGGCGCTGTGCTGAGTGTTCAGTGGAGACTAAATTTCTTGAATACCCAGCTTCAAGTAGTGACCTAATCAGAACTGACTTACTCTTGCTCGAAATCTCTTTTCCAGAAGTTTCAAGGAGTTTGTTGATCTGTTTGCTTGTTTTTTACCATCTTTCCCACAAAACCCTGGTCTCCGGGCCAGAAATGTGCAGTTAGGAATTTTAAGTAGGGTTTTGAGGATAATAAACAGCGGTCGTTCATGGCTTCAGCCTCTGCAATTGCGCTGCAAAGCCGACGTTTCCTTTTTAGAATCTCTCCTGAGCAGTCGTGCCAGTAAAATAAATCTGAAGTGTGTTTGGAAGAGAAGACTTTCGTTTAAACAGCAATGTGTCAGAATTCCTGCTTCAGAGTAGGACTGCCTGTACTGTTGCTGTCTCTTCATTCGCACAAGACAATTTTTTGTGCCCTAATAATGAATCGATCACATGGCTGGGAAGAATACTGTAATGCACGTTGGGTTGATGCATGTATCTAAATACTCTGGATTTTTGTCTAACCGACTTCATCCCACAGTTCTTTCAGGCAAAGCACATCACTGAGTCTCAGCTGATTTGGTGCCATCAGCAACGGAAAATGGAATGATAACAGGAACGTCAAAAATATCCTCCTTAATGCCATTGTTTGCAGCTCTGAGGGTTCAGTGTCCTGTCGACGTCTGAGGGATGCCATGTGCAAGTTGTGATTACTTGGGCAGTGTGAAATCATCTTCCTCCATGAGCTTCAGTTATGCTCGTGGGGAACACACAGTTAGGAATGTCTACACACTGCTCTCCCCAACATGAAGTTCCCTGTTTGGTAAGAGTGCAGCTGTACGTTGAGCTTTTTCCCACAACCTTGGAGCAGTAAATATTGCTCCTGACAAAACGTGGTATGTGCTTGCCTACGTGGATCTCTTGAATGGTAAACACCCAAAATTGACTTTCCAAACTCTAGCTGCCTTTTTAAATAAGGCAGCCTTTCTTATTTCTTTCCATCCCGTTAGTGTTGTGGTGTTGAGGGTTACGTGTGTTCTCCAGCTTGCCTGTCTTCAACAGGTATGAGCTGAATATGAATTTCCCTGTCGCTCCCTGAATTGTGAAGGAGTGCATGCTCCATGTGTGCTTTTTGTTTTAAAAGCACTTAGCACCCAGTTAATTTTCAGGGAATGTATGTAGGTCATCCAAGAAGCTTCAGCAAATAATAACTGAGTGTTTGTGTAATTAAAAAGGCAAACAAATGGTCTTCTGGTGCTGCCTTGCCAGCAAAAAGGCATTGCTTGTGCCTTAGAAAGGCTCTCTGCCCCAGATATGCAACTCGTGTAGAAGGAGGAGATGCTGTTGCAGCTTCACCATCTTCTCGGGGTTGTGCAAATGACTTTCCTTGGGTTTCTGCACAACAGCCCAAGGCTTCTGAGGAAGGGCTAGGCAAGTAGCTCGTCTCACCTGTTCTCTTCTGTTAAAGCCATTTGAACAAGATGGTTTCCTCCATGTAATGGTGGAAGCACGGTGAGCACCTCCACTGCTGAAAATCTCAGGTGTATTTTAAGCATTTTTTAACTGTTGAAAAGATGCTATCTGTGGAGAGATTAATGAGCAATAAGTAAACTATGTTGGATCTGGGCTTGCAGAATGCAGTTTAACTGCTCTGGGTTTCAGCACACTCATTTAATTACTGGGTTACTGCATGCTTTCTCTGGGGGGTGAGAGTGTATGTGTGTGTGTGTGTGTCCAGGGGAAGCGTATGCGTTTATACAGAGTATGAATGCAGTTTGGGGATGCCATGGTTGTGTTGCTGAAACAATCTTGCTGCCTTAATTTCCCTTCAAGAGAATTGTGGATAGGCCTTACTGTCGTTTGTACTTGATTACTTCATTGTTCACTTCCCCTGTGTGATTTAACATGCACAAGCTTAATTATTCTTTTCTGGCCTAGGGAGAGATTTACTTCCAATAATTACCTTCACTGCCCTTTACCCTTCTGCACGTTAGTCTGTTTGGAGAAACAACGTTGCTCAGTAAGCAATTCCAAACACAGCAGTGCCTGAAACTGTCCTGGAAACATAATTTATACCTTTTACATTTCATGTTAAGCTTCAGTGCGCTGCTAGGTGTATAGAACTACCAAATTTCTCACTTAAATAAAGGCAGTAGGTACTTAGAAGAAAAGCACTGCTTTGCACCTCATTCTCATGCTGCGTGTGAGGTGACTCAGGTAAAAGGAAATATAAATTAGTAAATAACTTCCATTAATTCAGCCATTTCTTTTTACAAGCAACTGCTGTTTAGTCATATACTATTTAAACGTCAAAAGAGCGTGACTCCATATGAGATGAATGTGATGCAGTATTGCCAGACTGATTGCTCCTGTGATAGCAAATAAGCGCATATTTAATTTGGTGGAAGTTTCTCAGGATTACATCTTTCTGATTTTTTTTTTTTTTTTTTTTTTAAATTATTGGATATTTCTTCCTTAAAATCTTTTTATTTTAAGGCAGTAAGAGAAGAATCATTTAGGTAGGGGGGGGAAGTGCAGAATTAGTTCTAGCAGCTTTGTCTTCTGCAACTTATATTAATCTGTGTGCTAAACAAAATATATCATCCGATATATCAAAGGGATGGGAATGCTGCCTTCTATGCCGTGTAACTGTACACAACTATTTTGTGATAAAAAGTTCAGTTTGTGTTGGATCCCTGGGATAGATGGTGCCTGTATTAGGATAAGTTATTTAATTCTATTATTAATTACAGAGCAAATGTGTTTATAAAATGGACTATCTTCATATATGTGGGAAAGATCAAGTGCTTTGAATGTGACAATGTCATGTATGACTTTCCATTAAGCTGCCGTTGTTATATCCTGATGGTTGTTTACAGGCAAAACTAGAGGGATGGTGTTGGAAAAGTGTGTATGAAGTGTGCATAGCCGTGTGTTTTTGTGTGGAGGTAGCTGAGGAAGCAGAGGATCACAAGTCCAGTTTTCTTGTTGGGAATCAAAATGCGTGCTGCCAGGAGGGCGCACAGCCAGGCAGGCTGGAAGTGCAGGTAGATCACTTAGATTGCTTTCCGTGGGTCTCCTGCTTTTCCATCGCAAGTGCATTAGATGTGTTTATATAAAGAATTGATCTCGTGTACATGATTAAACTTGACAAGCCTTAATCTCTGTTGCAAAGAGTGTGGGCTAGATAGTTCATGTGGTAGGTCTTTGTTTTTCATGTAAATACTTGTGATGTTGGATTTGCATTAAGTATGCTGTTTTTCTCTTGACGGTCTGGTGATAAAAATCTACTTAGGTTTAAATAGTGTAGTCATGTGAGTGCTGAAGAGACTGAAGGAAGAACTTGACCTTTTCAATAAGTGCTTCTTTGGCCTCGTTTATCTATAATGGCAAGCAACAGCTATCAGATTCAATTTTGTCAGAGTTCCTGTGAAAGATTTCATTCAGATTTATGAATTTTCTTTTGAGAAACTGGAAAACACACTAAGTGTTCTTAGATTCTTGTGTCAGCAATGGTAAGCGTTATTCTCTTTCCTTCGTATCAGGGGAGCATCCAGAAGGCCCAGAGCTCTTCTGCTGAATTTGGTTAGCACAACTGTTCCATCTGGGATGTGACTCCTAACCAAGCAAGCTGGGCAGACGCTGTGCCAGCAGGACACCTTGTGTGCTGATGCAGCTCGTTCTGCTGGGAACATGGGCACGGAGGAGCAGTCCTCCACCAGCCTGTGCAGCCACTGTGCTGGCAGAGCAGGCCGTGTTATTTTATGCTTTTAGGCCACGGCTGTGAGAGCTATCAGTATTGAGTGCTGGGCCGTGCACTAGTGAGAGACAGGTCTTCCCCTTTGAGAGCTGGGCCTGGGGCTTTTTTTGGGCATGGGAGGGAGGAGTTGAGTCTTGTTTTGCTTTTTTACACTATATTATAACAGTGGCATTTGTTGCTTCCAGTGTAACTTGGGTTCTGTTGTGATAGGACAAGGGGAAGCAGTTTCAAAATAAGAGGGGAGATTTAGGTTGGGCATAAGGAAGCAGTTTTTTTTTTACAGTAGGGGGTTGTGAGACACTGTCGCAGGTTTCCTAGAGGCAGTGGATGCTCTGTTCTTGGAGACGTGCAAGGTGCGGCAGGACGGAGCTCTGGGCACCTTATGGAGCTGTAGGTGCCCCTGTTTCTTGCAGTTGGGCCAGACAACCTTTGAGGGTTCCTTCTAACCCAAAACGATTGTGTGATTCTGTGTGGTTTGGGAGTTTGTTTTGAAGGGTCTTTTGTCAGGTGCTCTTGTTGGGGTACTTGTATTGGCACAGTATGAGTTTGGATTGTATCTAATAACACCAAACATACCTAGGATGATGCTTTACGTTCATTCCTGAAATTTAAATTGCTTCTTATACTTGAAGAGCAAATTCAACTTGAGAGCAAATTCCTGCTTGATCAACGTTGAAATTCCAGCAAGATCATTGCTGTAACAAGTCCTGGTGGACAGGCTTCCTGAAAATATACACTTGGAGTTCAATAATGCATATATTTCCAATCCCCTTTCTTTTTTTTCTTACCTTGTTGCAGACTTACATCCTATTTCTGTGTAGCAGGAGGAAGCAAGAACGCTGTGTGACAGCCATTGGGTATTTGTTGGCCATTAATTCGGCAGTCTCAGTGAAGACTCAGAGGGATTTTGGTGCCTAACATTGGAGGACGGTTCCTGAAAGGCAAGTTGCTTCCTGGGCTGTGTAAATATGGGCACAAGCAGCTGGCTCTTGGGTTAGTGTAAAACAAACAGCAGCCAAGAGGAAGCAGAGAGGCTGCCGTTGCTGAGGCGCAGCCAAAGCCCAGGAGCACCATGTGCTTTCAGGAGGTCTGCTGGCACCTTGTCACGCTGAAGACCTCCACGTGCATTGCAGGCTGATCATTGGAGAGGCCCCTCCAGCCAGCAGAGCCTATCTGAGTGTAGAGAAGTGCGATTTTCAGCCCATGCTGGGACCGCCAGGGCTGTCTGGCCGTGTCCGTCCGTCCGTCCATCCGTTCCGTCTGTCTGCCCGCCGTGGGGCTGGATGAGCGCCGTGCCCTTCTGGCACATCAATGGCCGACTGCATGCTGTTGGTGTTTTTTACCTTAAAATAGCAAGGAACCTACAGCAAAGAGGGGACACAGCAAACTCCAACTTGTCTTTTATTGCCGATAATATTTAAAAGCTGAAATGTAACAGTATTTCGGTGGTGAATACGTGGAAATTGTGTATACTGCTTAATGTGTTTCAGAAATCCCTGTTACTTTTCTTCCTTAAATACAAGAAAACAGGCGTGTAATGCCTCATTGAAAGGAGCCTGTAGGGGTGCTTTGTGAGGGTCTTAATTAAGGGCTTTGAAAGACTAAACAAAAGGAAAAAGAAAATGCTGCAGGGTTATTGTTATTCCAGCCCATTGGCTCAGCTAGCTGCCCATCCATTGGTGCCTTCTGTCCATTTGGGAGCTGAATGACACTTTTGTTCGTGGTTAACAGAGGTGAAAGAAGCCAATTATTGGCTGTCTTTTCCACAGGGCAGCTGCAGACGGATTTAACTGCGGGCAAATATGGACTTTTCTGCCACAAGGATGGTTGTGATGACAGTTAGTTTTGTGGAATTGTATGAAAGAAAACAGATTTTTTTATTTTTTTTTCCCCCTCCAGTGACTTGTGTAGATGTTTATTGAAAACTACAGTGAATATGCTGGCTTGGAGTAGGACTGCCTAAATGGCTGGGTTCCCTGCGCTAGCAGTGTACTCAGGTTGTGTGACAGAGTAGATTAACTGTAGGGTGTTTATTTTATTTTATTCATTGGTTTGCAGTGTGCATTAACCCTGTCATGGTCGTCAGACCATGCTTAGCTGCTCTGTGATATAGCTGCAGAATGACATTTGCAGCTAGCAGACAGCCCACAACTGCAAGATTTAGGGACCTCAGGAAGCATCTTTGAGCTGGGAACTTGCAGCCTCCTCTCCCACATCACCGTCAGTTAGTTCAGAATGTTAGAATGGCCTTTCCTGCACCCTTGTTTTTACTTTCTCCTCGAATATCTTTGTTGGAACCTATGCTTTTAGGTCATGTGAATGAAAAGGTTTGGCTGATGATGAACTGGGCTTGCAACTGTGTTGATCCTGGAGACGTTTGCTCTAGTTTGGGGCAGTTGTAGATAAAGAAGCCATGTCTCGTTCACAGTTCATCCACTGAGGTTTGTTATGCCAAAATCCATCTTAGCTGCTCAGCAGGCCTGCTGGTGATTGCAGTAGGGTGGCAGTGGGGGCCCCTTCTCTAGCCACCCAAAGTCTGCATTTAGCCATGGTTTATAATGATAGTGTGTGCATGTGTGTATGTATATATATATTTGTCATCCGTCAGCTGCTTTCAGGGCAGGGCCCCAGCTCTGCCAAGCTGCTGAGAACATGAACTGTGTGTGAGCAGTGCTCTGAAGTTGTTCGTGCAGTGTTGGCAGTGACGGCAGCACACGCAGATGTGCTGGCAGTGAAAGGCCTGACCAGCTGAATCTGTAGCTGATCTCTGAGAGTGTCCTGGCAGGCATTTCGTGTGGCTCTCCTTTAGGTTAGTGTCTAAGGCTCCTTGGGAGGTAAGGGTGGACGTGAATGACCGCTGTATTTTGCTGTGCGCAGTGGACTTGGCCATACATCTCAGATCAAAAAGAGGAATGTAGCTGAAACCAGCATAACTCAGCATGGTGGAAAGCCTTTTACTCAAATTGGGAATTACTTTCCTGTTAAAATGCTATGCCGTAGCTGACGACTAAGAATTACCAAACCCTACGTTTTGCATCTTAGCAAAACTGAGTAGCTTGTTTGTCATTAGCCAGCTCGAGATGCCTCAGAAAGTGCCACGTGAAAGCACACTGAGTTCTATAAAGGCAGTTCCAGGTGCTGCCATGAAATCTATTTTGACACTAGAAAGCAGCACTGTGTGCTTTTTGTTTTCCCACAGCATATAGATAATTATAGAGCTGTACTGCAGAAAAAGCTTGTTTTTGTTGTTGTTTTTTTTCCAGAAATAATTTTTAGTTGCATCCAAGTTATGTGTGTTATGCAAGTGAAAAAAATCCCCAAAGGTTGGCACTGTTGTCTATAGGTTTGGTCTGGTTGAAATGTTTATATTTTCTGTTCTGACTTAATCCTATCAGTGACTGTGTTCATACGCTAATTTTGTTTTGCCTTTTTTTGCTTTGGTCTCCTAAAAATGTCGGGCTTACCCAGAGTTCTGAGGCTCGAGTTGCTTTCTAAACATTGGGTGGGACAGACGAGCAGACCAAAATAAACCAGCAGAAAACGAGTAAAATTCAAAATACTTGGAGTTACTGAAGTTGGCTTTTTTGTGCAGTTGAATTTGCAGCCGTTCACGTGCTCCTTCTTAACAGAGCAAAACGATGAAGCGAAAGCAGAAGACTTCCATACGTGTGTGCATGTAAAAGGATAGTGCTGCGTTTCTGTTGGTGATTTTAAGTGCTGGGCTCTGTCAGAAACATCCATAGCTGTATCCCCGTCTTCTTGAGAGTTGGTGGTGCCTGGTCGGGGCTGTGGCCAGAGGCTGCCAGCTCCTCCAGCAGCGCTGGGCTGGCACTGTTTGTTGTAGGGCTGTTGCTAGGAGGAGCGAGATGTGCTGTCCTGGAGTCCAAAGGGTGAGCCTGGCTCTCTGGGCCCTCGGAGGCCTTTAAGCTGCTTGGAATTGCCCTTGGAGCTGTGCGTGGAGCTCAGCGTGTTGTGGGTGTTTGTGGCTGAGGAGCAGGGACGTGAGAAGGGAGGTGGGGAGGAAAAAGAAAGCAAGATGGGCTTTATTAAGCTGGTGAGGTTACATAGATTGGTGCTGTCGTTAATACTTCAGCAGCGGTTGCTCACAAAAGCTTTTGATGAGGGGAAAAGTGCTTGAGAGCTCCCTCAATAGCTGTGTACATAACATTGACCTTGTCACATGTGTGGAGTGTCTGTATTGGATTTAGCCTTAAATTAAAACTCTGACATGTCCCTAACCTGGGACTGACTTAACTCATGAATGAAAATAGAGATGCATGGGGTTGTAATGTTGATGGTTTACTGTGAAACTCAGATGCCAATACCATCCTGTTTGAGGTGGGCTGCAAGCATGGTGTTAAACTTCATTTACTTAAGGCACGACAAATGTCTTTTTGTCAAACTCTTTAGGGAATTTGGTGTTGATTTTGTTGATGATGTAGCTGTGTGTTGTGTCTTCTTTAGTTGTCAAGTCCTCATTGCCTTCTTTAGTACCTTCCCTCCTTCCTGTAGGGAGGACAGAAAGCAGAAGGGTTATTATTTATATCCAGATGATTGGTCTGATTTTTCTTAATGATCTGATTACAGCATGCTGCCTATAAGCAATTACACAGTGGAACACAAGTCAGCTTTCTTTGTCAGCAAATAGGGTGTAACTGCACCCTGGGGGTGCCATAGGTTGTAGCCTAAAGCATACAACCTGTTGCTGTCTTCTCTTCTCCCCCACAACAAGGCTGCACTTGTCAGATTTGTGCACGGAGGCTTATGGATTGAAAATTCCTTCTGGTCACCTCGGCTGGCTTCTGCAGATCATCTCCAGTTTTGCCAGCAAGTGCTGGTTGTTAAGAATAGTTTGGATGCAAGTCTGCACTCAGGCGAGCGTGGTATCCCAGCTGCCTTGGATGTCAATGATGGTTTGTACTTCATGGCTTTTAAGAACTTGGAAGTCAGAGAGTGCTTTGATAGAACCACATGGAAGCTTCCGTGCCCAGAGCTGGGGTGGCAGTGTGACGCGCAGGATCCCGCACAGACCCTGGATGTGGAAGGTGCCAGCTCCTGTTCTGCTCCACCAACACTTCTTCACAGCCTCCCGAGAGCCACTTGGTCCCATCCTATAACAGATACCTGTGGGTGTGTGAAGAGTGTCTCAGCACAGATGTACCCTTAGGCTGTCTGTCTGCTGTGCCTGATGCAGTCACGGCCAGTTTTTGTGCTCGCTCCCCGGGTCAGAGAGTAAGCAAATACCAAAACCTGAATGATGTGTCATTTTACTCTGCTTTAAATAATTTCTACATCTGTAAGGGAAATACTCTTACACCGAAAGGCATTTTGTTTCTCTCTCCAGCTGAAAATAAGCTCTTCCTTCAGCCCCAATCCCACACCGAACTTGTGGCTCTTAAGAAGTGAATGGCGGAGCACAGGAACTCGAGCTGTATTTCAATTCCGGGCTGTGATCCCTTTAGCAATAACTCATTGGAGCTCTCTTGGTTAATTCCACACCATGTGTCAACAGAGACCATTAATCCTACGTGTGATTGCTTAATGGCTGGCCCACTGTGACTCAAATACCAGTCCAAAATAGGTCTTTGCATACAAGTATTGTTCCCTCCAGTATCTTGATGATGGCTTGACTGACACATGAATAGGGTACATTAGAGCTAGTTACTGTGTCTGAAAGAAAGCTAAGACATCATGTTGGAGGAAAAAAACAGGTTGATGTGACATGAGAAGAAGGAAGGACAAATATGGTGGGGAAAGAGGGGAATGTTGCTTCTGTTGCAGGAACAGACCTGTCTGGCATTTTTTAGCCTTTCTGTGGCTGTCAGTGAAAATGTTTTAGGTCCTGCTTCAGCAAAATGCCCAAGGCTGACTGGCATCAACAGAATGCATATGCATTTGAGGTATTTTTCCTGAAGCAGGGCTCCGTGTACCTCATTTCTTAAAGCTGCGGTGTGCCTTGGCCCCCTCTCTAGCCAGGATTTGTGGCTGTTCTGAATGGCAATGGCTCCCTGAGGAAGAATCTTACGTGCTTCATCCGCAAATGAGCATTGCCTAGAAAACTTCTCGAGTGGCTGAATGCTCAGGTGAGCAGCAAACCTTGCAGGCAAGGAGTGTCTGCAGCCAAGTGTTTGTCCAGAGCCAGTCAGGGTGACACGTTGAACCGTGCTCCTGGCTTCGTGCTGCAGTGCAAACAAAAGGTGATAAGGTGCTGTGGGTCTGTAGGAAGCAGTGGTGTGTTTGCTGGGTGGGAATGCAGCAGCGTTAATGCCTTGGTCAGGGAAGAGGTTGACTAAGCCTTGAAGTATTTGGATATTTCCTTTCTTACAAGAATGTTTCTTAGAAGTGGAAAAGGAAACATTTGCATAAATTGCATGACTGATATGCTTATTGTGAGTGCAAAATTAAGTTATGCGTCCAGAAAATGTTTCTGGGCTTTTCAAGCACTGTGGGTCTGTGGTCATTTCAGGGGCAATAAGACCATATTTAAGATTAATGAGGAATAACATCTATTGTAATTCAAAACACGGTTCCAAACATTTTTTCTAATTAAAAGAAGTGGTAAATGAAGTCTGGAAGGAGAAAACTGTGCTGGAGCCTGGCAGTAAGAATGGGAGGATATGGGGTAGCTGCCCTGGCCCATTGGTAATTGGGCTGACCCCTGCCTAGCCCTCATCAGAAGCTGGGGAATACAAGTTCTAAGCTCAGTGCCAAACACTGGGCCATCTGTGTGCCGTTACTTTATGCTTGTTAACTAATGGCACGGGTCGAGGTGAGCAAACCTTGCAGTGAGAAATGTGTGGTGTTGCCATCCTGGGAGGTGTTCAAGAACCATGAAGATGTGGCACCGAGGGACGTGGTCAGCGGGCATGGTAGGGATGGGCTGATGGTTGGACTTGATGATCTTAGTGATCTTTCCCAACCTTAATGATTATATGATTCTATTCTGTTATGTCTAAAAGGTAAGAAATAAATTTTTTGACGTGTCACGTCACCATTTTTGAAATTCAGACACTGCTGCAAGGTCACTTTCCAAGTGTAGGCTTTTCTGTGGGCATCATCTTTCCTTTTCTTGATGTTTGTTTGCCTTGGCATTTGTGATTTTTTAGCTGCTGGGGCTGGCATGCCTGCATATAATAGATCCACATATTGTAGTTGCATTAATGGAATTCACAGTCTGGGCAATTAGTGTTCAGTGTGGTGTCTGTGAAGTAACACTTCTGGAAAGTAATTGTTAGCTTCTTGTTATCAGGGATATACAGGAAAACAACAACAACAAAAAAAAGCCCGACGTTTTCTCTTTTTAATTGAATGAATTTAATTAAAATTTAACTGCTGACCCTCCAGGCTTTCTGCACTTTCATTACATACCAAATATGATCAAGATGTGGGACACTGTTAATGTAAACTGACTTGCTTTGTCCCCTGAGAGTTTTTATATCTATCCTGAAGGAATTGGCCAAATGGAAGGTAACTCTGAAGCTGAGGTGGAGTTCAGCTGTTGGTCTCCGCTGCGACTGCCTGCTGGGATATGATTTGGTTGTGTATCAATTGGTTTTCATCCTGTGAGCACGTTCCTCCAAGGGGTTCAACGCTGAGCCCCACAGTGCTGCTTGAACCAGCCTGGTTCACTTGGCTCGGCTTCTGCTCCAGCCCGCTGTCTGTCTGTGGAGCTCCTGACCCATTACTGTGGATGCAGCAAGCACTGATGCTGGCCCGGCGGAAAGAATCCAGTACAGAGTGTGCACAGCTCTCCTGTGAGACCTTGTGCAGCCAGAACTGTTCTTCTGTTGTCATGTTTGAATTTTGCTGTTATTTGATTGCTGGTAGAGGTGCGTGACTGGCAGTAACGAGGTCGTAAGAGAAGCACTTTTGGGACTTGCACTGGCTTGTGCCCTCGGAGCATTAGTGTCCTTTTCTGAAGCTTTGTTGGCTGGACTTAACCTGGATTCTGTTCCAAGTGATGACCACTGCCATACAGCTGCGTATCGGACCAACAGTTCTTTGACTGTCTAAAAAGGGGGACAGGAACCATTACTGTGATTTTAATGTTCCCTGTGATAATGGACAACGTACTGTTGCTGAGTGTTTTCCAGCACTGTGTTGTATTACATTTTCAGTAATCTGGCTTATTTAATGTTTGAGTTTTTAAAAAATACTAACAACTGTAGCTTTTCCTATTACTACTGAAGCTAGATCAGTGTTACTACCTGGGGAATTTTATATAAGAGTAGGACCTTTTACCTAATTGTTTTTGTACAAGTAGGTGGGAGGGCTTTATTCAAATATAGATAACTCTACTTAAATCTTTTTGTAAGTGTTATAATTAAATAGCTCAGTGGCAGAGGGCCCAGAACTTGGAAAAGACTGAATGGAGCCTGCAGTATTACATGCTATTATCTATCAGCAAACAGGTTAAGCTTGCTCAGAGGGAGTATTTTATAGGATTTTAAAGGTGCCTTGTTGAAACACGATCTTCTTTCCTTCAACAAACACTCCTCTCCCTCCTTCCCTTTCTCCTTCTAAGGCTCACAAAAGATAGGTGGAGGGACAAAAAAGTTAGCCGCTCATGAAGCGTAGGGGAGCACAGAAGTATTTCAAGTTTGTTTTTTAAGCGGCCCATTGTGACTGGCTTTGGCTGAGGTTTTCCTTTTCAGTCGCTGGCTACTGCAGGTAGATGTCCCTTAGTTCAGACACTCCAGCACTGTTCTCCTGCTCTGTGCTCATTAGTGGGTGTTGCTGTAGCTTTGCCATGCGGGAGAAATCAGGCTCTGCTGTACCTGGGAGAATGAAACAATATTGCCCGGTAGGTTTCTGCAAGATGCTTGTGGTTCATCCTTCTTTCTGTTTCCCTTGTCCGGAAAGAAGACTGAAACTTGCAGGGTAGGCCGCAGCTGTTGTCCACGTGCGAGCCTGGTTGATGGCTCAGCCACCCAGCAGTAGTGCTGTCGGAGGGAGAAGCAGGCTGTTTACTGCTGTTAATCTCTTCTGCCTGAAATGGCGAAACTAATTGCAACGATAGGGCCGTGATTCATGCCATCCCCTCCGTGCAGCTTTATGTTGTGCAACGCATTGCCACCTTGGGCTGCTCATTGTTGCAGTTTCGGTGCCAGCTCCGTGCCTGATCACGCCCTGACCTGCCCCAGCCGAAGGTGGTAAGAGAGCAGGGATTTGCACAGCTCCTCCGTACAGATAAGCCGAGTTAATGGCTAACTGCTGGGAGCTGCAGCTCTGCCTGGCCGCGCCGCCAGCGGCGTTGGGCCCGCAGTGTGGTGTGCTGGGGAGCTCCTATCCCAGCAGCAAGTCTGGGGTGCAAACCCACCGCCTTTAAGATGCGTAGTTGAGCTTCAAATGTACCACTAAACGTCAGGGTAAGCGGGGTTTTTTAACAGTTGCTCTGCTATTACGTGCAGAGCAGTCCCCAAAGAACAAACCCTAGTGTGCCCCTGCTACCTGTCTGCTGCTGTCGCTTCTGTTTGAGGCAACTTGGTACTAAAACCAGCTTTGCATCAGAGCAGTGGGGTAGGTACACCCTGAACGTTCATATCGTAGTACTGAGTTTGGAATCACGATGTATCTTTTTGTTAGAAATGCAATTTTGCTGAAAATGAGATTAGAGTTTGTGGATATTAACGATGCTTCTCAAATCTTCATTGTTAAGGTGTTCTGATTAGTGCTTATGTCCAGAGAGTCTACTGCTGAAATGATAGGTGCTAACGCTTGGAGCTACAGACAAAGCATTCTTTGCTAATTTCGGATCCCAAAGAAAGCTGAAATTACGTAGAATTTGGACGCCAGCCATGCAAGATGTCTACGTGATTTCCATCAACTCTTTTGAGGATTGCCTGGGATGCTTCTGAAGATTGGACCTTTCTGGCTCTAGGAACTTCAGGGCTGTTGCTTTCAGATGGATGGGATTGCGTGCTTCTGTCCTAAGAGGCACTGTGTGTTGCATGCAGAGTCCTTGACAAGCTGCAATGTGTCCATCTGTGAAGTGCTTTCCAGTGGCAGCAGTACCAAGGAGCATCACTGACTCTCCTTAAACTCACTGAATTTATGCTTAAACAAAGAAGTAGCAAAGTATAAAGTAAGAACTAGTGTTGTTTTCTGAATTGTTATTAGGCAGTTATTAGTTTAATTATCGAGCTGAATTGGTTTTGTGCTACTTCTTATACTGAGTAATGGTTTGCTTTAGGAGGAGATTATCTGTGATGGTTGCATAGATGTGAACTGAGGTGACGGCACCAAGTTTGCCACTTATTCCTCATTTGGAAAGCAGAAAGCTGAACAGGTCTGCATACCTATCATGTAAGCACTTGCTGCTGGCCTGCCTCTGCTCATGGCCTGTGAGTGAAATCTGCTTAAAGCTATTACCTTGAGGACGCCTATAGGTTTTGTAGGAAGGGAAAAGAAAAAAAGGGACAGTGGTGGAGCTGGGACATGTTTCTGTTCCAAAAGCTGTTTGTCAGGAGCTCTTTGAGTCCCAATGCATGTCCCAATTTATTTTTGTGTGTTGTTTTTTAAATGAAGGCATTGCGGGGTGAAAATCTGAATGCTGGGTGGCTATAATCTTTAAAGTTTTTTTCTCATATGCTGTGGTTTTAGAGCGGCCTTAACCATGTGTTGAAATTGTGTGCATGTGGAAGTTGGTGAAAATCAGTGCTGGGGATAACAGCACCATATTGACTCTACCATGCATGCGTACCCTGTAGGCTTCTGGTCTTTTTGTTAGCAGAAAACATTTTTATCAACACCTCATGATAAAGGTTTGTTGTTTTTTTGGTTTTTTTGCTGGGACTGGAGTCTTAAGTTACTAGCCTTTGAAAATTTGGCTTGAATATTTCTAGAAAGTTACTGGAGTTTGATGCTTGAAAGCTTCTGTTTGTTATCAGACCACCTCCACCACTTCTTTTTCCTACAGTGTGAAAATCTCTTACCGTTCGCTGACAAATCTCTGTTTCTTCTTCCGCAGGGACGTCAGCATGAACAACATCACCAGGCTACCAGAGGATGCGTTCAAGAACTTTCCCTACTTGGAAGAGCTGTAAGTGTTTTTGCACGAGTTTGCTTTGCTACGACATCCTATGGCCGTGTAAAAGTGGAAGGTGGCTGGGGAAACAGCGCTGAGAAAAGTTGTGAACAGAGAAAGCAATTATGCCTTAAAAAGAAATAATAATCCTCTACGTGTTTGGAAACCGGAACAGTAAATGCTACTTACAAGGGACTTTTTACGGTAATTATTTTAATCACGGCTAGAGTGATGACACATCCTAATTACAGTGTTATCCGAAGATGATATGAGAGGTGTGTAATTACCATTGTTTCCGATGGAGCTACAGTATAGTTGTTGCATAACTTCCATAAAATACACGTTGTTTCATTTACTGAGCAGCTTGCTCCCTTTGCCCCTGCAGGCTGCTGAGGCAGTGCTCAGGAGCACATCCTGACCTGCTTCAGAACCTTGAGTTTTGTGGTTCAGGACTTTTTATCGCTCTCCAGGTCCCACAACCCACTTGTGACCTGTCCCTCTCTCACCTTTAGGTTTTATTTAGGTGGTACCTGCACTTCTGAACTTTAACCCCCGTGCTCACATGCCCAGTATTTTGCTGAACCGAAGCGTTCACTGGGTTGCCTTTGCAGCTGAATCACTCCTTAACAGCATAGCACTAAATGGGATTGGGTTTGAGAGCTGTTTTCAGAGTTGATAAATACGGGGAAGGCTTTGACTTACTATTTCAGTAAGCAGTGACAAGTGACTTCTGTCCGCCTTAGTTTCCTGATCTGTAAAGTAGGGTAATGGTTCAACCTCCAATAAAAAGCAGCAGGGAAGGCAAAACCACTTTTTGCTCTTGCATTTTCACTATGCCAAAGTAGTATTTCACATGTCAAAGACTATTTAAAATACAAAATAAGGCTGTCCCCATTTGTGATTTTGCAGAGACTGGAACTGTGAATTTCATATTAAGAGATTCTGTTTTCGATAAATGCATCTCAGGGAAATAATAGTTCATTTCTCAAGAAGAGACAAACCCTTACGGATTAGGGAAGCGTTGTTCCAGCTTCTAAAGAAAAGGAAACTGAAACAAAAAAAAAAAGCCAGTTGTAGAGGGCAGCAGGTTAAACTGATACTGTCGGAAAATGACAGATAAAACCTGGAATCTTCTGACTCTAGTTATCTGTTATAACTGATACATCTGTTCCATCTCAGTGGACCGAAACTATGCAGAAGCTGATAGAGATGGCTGTAAAAAAGCTTGTCTTCCTGAAGGCTTCTCTGTGTGTGTTCCTTCTGCTGCAGCTGCACTGTTGGGTCTAATAAGGAGTTCTACCTTTGCTTGAATTTTGGTCTCTGGTCTATGCTGACAGTGTAGCAGCTGCCATTGGTAATACACTTAAATGTCTCTGTTTCCACTGTGCTTAAGTAGCTCTGGTTTGGTTTTCAGTGCAGTTGTGAACGTCAGCTGAATTGCATTTGTGGTACTTTTCTTCCTGCTTACCAGTTTTGTTTGCTTACATCTTACTTTAAGCATAGCTTAAATTTATAGTAAATTCTAGTATACCTCGTGGAGAAAGATTTATTTACCAGGATTTCAAATGGTGCGTTTGCATGATTGACATGATATGAGAAAGGCTACTGCATGGCTTGAGTAATCAATTAAAAAAAAAAAAAATTGGAGGCCTGGGGGAAGCTTGCTTGGCTCTTGTATTGGCCAACGCTCCCTATGTGCTTTATAGTATGTGCTACTGTCTGTATGTATCTTGTTTTGTTAGCCTATATTTGTAGTGCTTTTCTTCCCCAAAACGTTTAAGTCATATTTCACACCACATGTAGAAACAGCCAAAAAAGCTGTTTTCTCAACTCCATCCCCAAGTTGAGATGAGTGTGGGAGCCTTCGTTTGTTCCCTAGAAGTAATTAAGCAATAAAACATAACTGGTGGGTGTGCATATTGCGTAACTTCCATAAACCCAGGGGTGTGTCAGGAGGTAAAGAAAAAAGGCAGAGCCTTCAGCCACCATCTGTGTGCTTATAACCTAACTGCTCTCTGCTACACGCACCTCGTTATCCCCCCGAATTCCGACGTGTCATTCCTCAGGAGGAAACAAAAAAAAAGGCTGGCATTAAGCTCAGAGTTGTCTGTGAACACCCAAAAGCTTTGAAAGCTTACCTTCTTATCTGAAATAGCCAGCACCAAACAAGACACGCCTGGGTTTCATTCTGCTGATTCCATTTTCTCTGTGGGACAGGCTACAGAAGTACAGACATTCCTGGTCTTCAGTTTTCCTGGTTGTTTCTAGAACAAACAGTCATACTTCCCGTTGTACAACCACAATTTTCCCTCTGCACTCACAGATGATTTTCAAACTTTCTTCCTGGATTTTGTTTACACTTGAACAGATCCAAATTCTGACTGCCAGGCACTAATAAAACTGCTTTTTCAGCACACAGACCTGGGTGTGAGTCTCAATGCCAAAGAAAGAGAGACAGAGTTAAAGCACAGTGGTGTTGAAATCTGTGCTGAGAGCAACTTTTCCATCTAGAACTTTTCCCAAGAATTACGTGCCTACAGCAAATGAGAATCCCACAAACTAATGGGAACTCAGTGAGTACCACACCACCGAGAACAGCTGTAACTCCATTCGTGCTGGGGATGAGCCCCAGACACCTTTCTCTTTGTATCATTCCTTAGCCCTGCTGTTTGTCAAATCCTCCAGCCTTGGAAGAATTAGTATTGCAAAACAGTATCGCAAAATTTAATTGAGTGTAAATGGAGCACAATTAAATGTATTATGTAGGAGGTCAAGTCTTGTGTGGTGCGCATGTAGAGAAGATTGGATTAAAAATGCATTAGGAGTTCTTTAATATTGGGGTTGTCATTTCCTTTGTGCAGTTTGGTAGTCTCAACAGTCTTCAGAGCATCATTTTCCAAATCCTGTAGTAGCAACTAACAGTGAGAGGAATAGCATAGCAGATGTGTGAAAGCTGGCTGCTTCATTTAAAGATGCCACATCACCGAGGCACTGACTTGGGTGCCTTAAACTTATGCATCTGGTGCTGTTTCCAGGCACGATGGGTTGTCTGAGACATCTCCACAAGCCTGGTAGATCCAACACACCGATGATGGTGACCGATGGCCTTCTGCAGTGGCACTTGGAGGCCAGGTGGAAGAAGACTGCCTTGTGTGATGCTAACTGGCTGTGCTCAGGGCACTGGGTGCCCTACAAAGTGTTGTATTGGCAGATACCATCTGAGTTTTTGTGCCATGATGACACCTGAGTACTACTAGCAGAAACAGGCATTCCAGCTTATCTGCAAGCAGCATCAGCCCCTTGGGTTGTGTGCTCCTTGTGCCCCCTGCTCACCAGCTTATGCATGTTGCAGCATAGTGCACTTACCATGTGTTTGTGGGATTCTTGCACTATTTATATATGTTGTAAAAATTCTCCATCTCTGTGTAACTGATACCCATCTGGAAGTAATTTGCAAATGACTGAAACAGCAATGGTCAGAGCCAGTGAGGAGCGGACCACCAAGGGCTTTGCCACAGCAGTTAAAGAAGTGTGTTCTCCAAAAAATGTTAACATAAATGTGATACAGCCCTGAACTTGGTATGGAAACTAAAAATCCTTGAAGAATTTGGCCGCAGTTTTCTAACCACACCTTAAAATATTTATAGAAAGCTAGAGGAGGAAAATATAGTTAGATAATGTAGTGTTTTTAGAAAGCAGAAACCATTGCAAATGTGAATTTTTAAGTAGAAGAGCTGGGCTGCACAATGTTTTGGTGCTTTTCTAAACTGTTTTAGTCCCTTGTAACATATAAAATTATCTGAAGTAGCATAAGGGATTTTGATTGTGTGATTTCCATTCACTGCATGGGTGAAATATCAGCTGGATTAATTATAAATGGCTGTCTCTCAGGGAAGCAAATTGCAGTGATTTTTATTCTTGGCCAGTTTTCTATTTTGACTTCAGAAACTTGCACCACTCAAACAAAGCGAATGTCTCCCTGACTTAATGACCTTTTTACCTTGTTTTGGTTTCCACCCTTTCAACGTTTTAAAACCTTCCCTTCTTCTTTGCCCTGGGTAGAGCTTAAACAGTAAGGCATCTGCCCCCTGAAGCTGTCAGCCTTGAAGCAGGGCACTGACCCCCCCCTCTATGAGGGTGAGGAAGATGCTCGCTGCCCTCTGGCTCTTGTAGTTTTGAAAAGTGTACTGCCAGAAAATCATCACTCCTGAAGGCACCGAGAGGCTGCAGTGCTCGATGACCTTGCAGATGTGTGCTGTGCCAAGGTCTGTTTTGTTTCTGCTTTTTTTCATATGATACAAAAGAGTCTGTCTTCTGTGATGGTGTCTTCAGATTGTTATTTTATTGAGGCTTTTATTAGCGGGTGAAAGTGGTTCCAGAGAATTAAAACGACAAAATGGAAGTCTTAATCAATAAAAGGTTTCTCCTTTCTGAAATGCTCATCTGCTTTTTGAGAGGTGAGTAAGCAGCCGGAGAGAGAGTGAGCACGCAACTGTAGTTTTTCAGGAAAAGAAAAAGTCCAGCTGAGAACGGAATGACTGTTTCATTGTATCCGTGCTGATTACAGCACTAAGAGGTCTTTCTTAAACATCTCACTCCCCCCCTCCCCCAGCCAGAGTCTCTGATTGTGGCTTTTAATTGACAAAATATATTTTGAGAGTGTAAGGATTAATTAAAATGCGTGCTGGCAGTGGAAAACGGAATGTTTTTGCCATAAGGTTGTAATCAGGAAGTATCTGCAAGGGAAATGTCTAGGGTTATTTTTCCTCTTGACTGCAGCTGAAGATGACCACCTGGCTGAGACGTCACAGCTGCTTGCTTTTGTAGTATCTGTTTCAGTATGTAATTTAGATGATCCCCTTCCTTCTAATTTCTGCCTCGGCACCGAGTTGTGTTATCCTCAAGGAGGGAGAGGGAGCGTCTGTCTCTTTTATTATGTTGGTTTTGTGAATAAGACACGTCTTGGAGTGAGGCCAAGGCCACCAAGGCTGAGCCGGTAGTTTGGGATGCAGTCTTTTCTCACCTGGCTGCGGAGCGTTGGGTGGAAGGAGGCTTGGTCTTTGGGAAGAGTGCTTTTTGGGATTGCCTGATGGTGTGATTCTTTGCTTTTTTGTAAATACAACTGAGGGGAAGCTGGAGACAGTGGGTCCATCTTGAGTAGGAAAGTAAGAACGAACAGTTTTCCTGATGCCTAGCTGCCATGTGGTCGCCGAGGCTGTGCTGAAGCATCCTCTTGTGACACTGGCTGATATGTCTGGAGTCAACAGGCCATGCTAGACTCCATCCATCCAGCTCCCACTGAATGCACATGGGACAGGCGGGGAGCTCCCTTCAGCTGCTCCTTTGGCAGGTCAGTCAGCTGGGCCATCCCTTGATGGGATGTCAGAAATAGCTGGCTGGCATGGGGCTGGGAGCTGATGGGCGCTCGGCATCCGTCTGCCAGCTCTGAATATTTGAACAGCTGGAGGAGGCAATTTCTTCAGTTGCTCCCTCCAGCCTGAATTCCAGGAGGTGAAGTTCTAATGAAGAAAATGCGAGGTGTAGGTTTCACATGTGTTAGCAAGTTGGGAGCCTAGGCTTTGACCACCTAGCATACATTAGGAACGTTTGCTGCTTTGTGTGTGCTGGAGCTTTAGAAAGCGTGTCGGCATGTTGTAGCTCGCACCATCAAATTCTAGTCAAGACAAACCTTTAGGCAAAGACTCCCAAGTAGAATTAACCGCAGTCAGTGAAGATGCTTTTAAACATCACCTACCCGGTCTGCGCGAGATGCTAAATGATGTTTAAAAACACGTTGGCCAACCAGTGTTTAATTAATGTTTTCTTATCTATGTGAGCCCTGAATCGGTTTTATTCTGGATTGGTTTCAGTCCTCCTGATGTGACTTAGAAAGTTCTCCCTGTACCAAACAGTTGCACATCTTTGCTGTCTGAGGGGATGAATTGTAGTAATTCCATTATTTTTAGTAAAATTTCCATTATTTTTAGTGTGTATTTCCATGTAATAACTCTGAAATTCATCGTGGTGGTGTGTAATTATACCAAGACATGTCAGCTTTAAGTACGTTTGAGAGGGACTGAAGCTTTTTTGTTATCTGTCACCTATAGTTGGTGTTCAGCAGGACTTTCACATGCACCCACACAGGAGCTGGCTCAGCTCAGCCGCCCGGAGGCTGAACTTTGCAGGCCTGTCCTACACGTCTGGCTGTATTACGCTGCCATTTTCGGGCTGTCTGAAGGCATAAACTAGGCAAGAAGTTTCTGCAGACCCACTGGCACCTCAGAGGCTCTCAGGCTGGAGGCCTCCCTTCCCACAGAGACCCCAGAGAATGCCTGAGCTGTTCAGCCCAGCTTTTCCTTTCAGCTTCTGGAACTGAGCGTGAGGGAGAAGACAGGAGTGCGGGGAGCCCCAAGCTCCAGCCCAGGAAAGAATCACGTGTAGCTCTGGTGTTATGGCATGGTAAGAAGACACGATTGCATCACTCTCTCACCTGCTTTCTTCCCTCCTTTTGAGCGGTTGTTGATTTTGGTATATTTCTGTGAGTGCTGTGAGTGCTGAGGTTCTTACCTAATTAGCATCAGCGGATTTTATCTTTGTGCTGATAGAGTAACCCGTACTGATGTAAAGTTCTTCTGCACCTCCTTTATAGAGGTAAAATTGTAGATGTTTCTGATAAAATATTTTGGGTTTCTTCAGCTTTTGCAAGTCGTTGGATAACCTGAGTCTTAACCTTTACTCAAAGAACCATCGTGAAAATGACTCCTATTTCTCAAAGGTTTTCATTGTGGAGACGTCTGCAAAACCTGGCTGTTGTATTTACCTGTTACGTGTGTGAAGTGGTTAGAAAACTGGCAGCAGAATTAGTTGCCACGTATATGCAGATGTAAGCCACTTCCACATTTAGCAGTGTCACCCGCTGTGTGCGTGGTCATTCAGATGTCCCGTGCCTGAAAGTGCAGTGAGTGTCAGGGCAGCAGACAGGCTGTGTGGACAGAATAAAGCAGCTTTGAGGATCTACTGTCTCAGCAGTCGTTGGAGTGGGTGCCAGTGACTCTTGCTGAAAACTGAGCAGTAGGACTGTGGGCAGGCATTAGACTTCTTTTTTCATCAGTTTAGTTTATCGTTTCAGTCTCTGATCAGGAATGCATTTGGAAAATAAGCCATTACCTTGGAGTACAGTGTGGTTTACAGAGAGCTGTACGTGCTCTCTGAAAGCTTTGGGATGAGAAGCGCCTACTCAGCTTGATGGAGTTGGTGAAGTTTCAGCACTGTTTCTAGTTAAAGACTTTTTAGGCTCCTGATGTGCCTTGGCTTACATGATTGCTATTTTATAAAAAATGGTTGAGATTGTGTAATAATGAAAGTACTGCAAGAAAGGGAGAAGGGGATGAATGTGTTTTCTGTTACAGAATAAAGTGTCTGTTTAGTTAGGCTAAATTGGCATGGAGGAATTGGAGTAATCTGTAGGTTATTGATTTCCTTCGCAGCAGTGCAGCAGGCTGCAGCTGACAAAGTCCCAGAAGGGCCATTTGCTTTGCACAGATAACCAAAATGAAATTCAGTTCAGCAGTGGGGCTCCCATTTACAAGTGTAATGGGCATTGCTCATTACAGTGTCTCCAGTGCTTTTCAGTTGTTGCAAGTTAGAAGGTGGATATAAGATGGTCATTTTCATCTTTCTTTTTCTTTGTCTTAAATAATCGGACGTTTTATCTGTGTTTTGCTCTTAAGAATACTGAATTCTGTTTCAAAGTGGCCACTTATCTGGAAAAGGTGTGAATAGGTTTGTGTGCAAAGCCTGAAGAACCCTGAAAAATCTGATGGCTGGGACAAGTATATAAGGATGGCAGAACATTAGGAAGGTGGAAGATGGCAAGAAGAACTGGCAGAAGTGCAAGAGGGGAAGCAATGGAATATTTCTCTTTAGGATGAAAATAGTTAGAAGTTGGAGAATTAAAAGGAGGTGTTGAGGGAGCAGTGGCAAATGGACTGTGATGTGACGTTGAGTGGGAGGCTTAGGTCTCACCAGAAAGCAGCTGCAGTGGAAATAAAGCATCATGTGATTTTTTTTTTTTTATGACATGTAAGGATTGTATTCTGTGCGAGTCTTCGGGTTTTCTGTTGAGAAGGTAAGATTACAGTGTGTCCATGGAGAAAGAACCCTCTGTTTTATCACTGGAGACCAGATTGGCAGGTGGAGTTAGGAGCATGCTACAAAGCAAAGCAAAAAAATCCCACACGAAAACAAAAAGCCCACAGCAAAACTTCTCTCTCTCCCCGTGTGCAAGTGTGAGGCTTTCAGAAGGACAGAACAAGACTATTCTTTATCAGTAACCTGAGGATCACCACCATCTGGGGCAAAAGACAAGCAGAGAGTTTTCCAAGATGTTCATATTGCGTCCTACCAAAATGAGAGCGATGGTTTTAATTGTTACAGCCAAAAATGCATCTGTGGGACATCCTTCCTGATCTTGGAGTGACACGGGCAATGAACTTGGCCCTGTTAACATGCAGCAGGGTTGCCGGACTTATTGAAGAAGATTTCACACATTTCTTATTTCCACAAAGATTTCACAATTGTTAATTTCTCAAAAGAAAGAGAATAGTCTTTGCTGCTTTCGGAAGAATTTCAGTGTAAGAAGCTGTGCTTGCTTTGCATTCTTAGAGTGAGATACTGTGGAAGATTATTCCCCAGCCAGATTGTGTCCTGATTTCTGTAATAACAACAAGGTGTCCTCTACATCTGAAGATCATTTACTGTGCCCTTAAAATAATGATTAGAGGGTACTGGTCTCCTACCAGAGATGACAGGATAGCAGAAGTATTTTGTCCTCCATACGTCCTCCTCTGATATCCTGCTACTCTGAAATAGATTTTGTCCATCTGAATTTGTCCAAATTTGCAGAACTTTGATCCTATAGAAATACCTTTTTTTTTTTTAATTCCCCAGTAAGAATAGAAGAGTGCAGTTCTCAACATTACACAGCTCCAAAGAGATTGCCAACTTAGAATAAAGCTACCTAGTGTGCTTCATTAAACTGTGCTTCAGTTGTAATGCTGCAACACAGAACCTCTGAGGTAGCTTGGATGCACTAACGCAGCCCTGGACAGAAGGCTGTCTTTGTAGATTAATCTGTTGTATAGTCCTACACCTTTTGGAGCTAGAGTTCCAAGTGAAAATTGATGTCACTTGGCCAGCGAGCTGTAGATTGACATTCAGCCTTGGTCTCTTAAACTGTTTCTTCTCCAAAGGAAGGGAAGGATGGGTTCTCAGCTCAAAGGTAGGGCTGCCTCCAGGCGTCACTTCGTAGCAGTTTGGAGTTCTTGCTGTGGCGTGGAAGCTTCCAGGCTGGGCCCAAGCAGCATAGTGAGGCCCCACCGCGCTCACTGATCGCATCCTCAGTGCTGCGTCTCCGCAGCTCTTGAACACCTTGTTATTTGCTCTTATCTCTCTTGAAAATGCAGCTGGCTATGTGAAAAGCAGCCCAGCCCTGCTGCGCACGGCTGCAGCAGGCACAGGTACATTGCACAAACCAACCCATTGTCTCTGCCTGCTGGAAAGCTGCACCTCAAGCTGCTACGGAGCAGCCGCGCTCCCCAAGGCCAGGACGCGAATGATAAATGTGTATTTGGCAAACTGATTAGCAAAGCGTTTGCACACTTAGCTAGTTGTATCCTGTTTTCTGGAAGGCTGCCAGCTTTAGGAGAAACGGAAATGTAATGGATTGCAGTTTTTGTTTCTTTTTTTTTTTTTTTCTGTTGGTTGGTTGCAAAAGGCTGAATAAACAGGAGTTGCCTTGAGGAAGGCTAAGTCTTGCTGTTTGAAGTCATGCAAGCCTTGCTCAGGCTCCGCTGTGTTTAGTTTCCAGTGCTCTGTAAATTGCGTTAGTGGAACTCAGCGAGCGATGCTCCGTAGGGCTGGGGGAGGTTATCCAACTGGCTTTAGTTTAGCTTTTTAAAACAAATCATAATCCTGGGTCTCTTTGGGGAGAGGAAGAAATTACAGCGTGTGCCTGATAAGTCGCACACCAACTCCTTTCGCTGGGAAGCTCAGCTGAGCTGGAGCTGCTGGGCAAAAGTTGGTCAGCACTGCCGCTTTTGGAAGTGGGTGCTAGGCAGTGGGAATTGATTGCTGTTTAAGGGCCAGAGTAGTTCAGTGCTGAAGCCTCGGGTTATTCTTGATTTAAGGATTTCTTTTTCAAGCCTTTGAATACCGTGTTCTGCAGATCACTGAGAAAACACTGGTGTAGAGAACCAGTGCTTCTGTTTCTTTCTGTTTGAGTGATGGGAACCGTTTTCTAAAACCAAACTTTTCTGTGGACAGGGAGCAATCCTCCTTCTAGAAATAAAATCTTCCACTTTTGACAAATGAATTTGATAAATAGAGCTATCATGTTCTCCATTAGGCAGCATTTTATGAAGTCATTAATTCTGCTGCGGGCAGATCTGTGTTGGAATCAAATGCTTCGGGCGGTCCCTGATAAAAATGTGTTCACGTTGCTTTGTGCTGGCAAGCTTGGCACTTCAGATGTTACTAGTTTGTTCTTTTCCTCTTAGAAATACTGTTTTCCCCTTAGTATAGCTGGCTCACTTCAACTCCCTGTAACAACAGTGGTGTGTTTTGGTATCCTGTAAAGCACAAATAGGGTTTTTAAATTATCAACGCTGCATCATACGTAGTATTTCCACCAGATGATTTCATTTTACGACCTCTCCCAGTGCTGATTTTGCTTAGCTTGGATGTGAAACCAAGTCTGAAAGCAAATACTTTGGCCGAAATGATGGCATCGTTTGGCAGCTGTGGGATTAGCAGGTGTTCTGCATTATTGTCTTCTACCCCTAAAAAAGAAAGAAACCTCGTGTCACAGCGCTGAGAGCTCAGCAAAGGTTGGACCACACAGTGTCTGCTGCTCAGGATATGGGTGAAATGTTGAAGAGCAAGGAGTGGGGGCTGGGTGGAGCTGTTGGAAAGCAGCCATTGGGGCTGATGTTTCTGCTTTCCTGCTTTGTCTTTTGCAGTGCCTCCTGGATTTATTGCTTCCAATATCACAGTTGTTTTCACAGTTTAGTTTGTGCTGATGTCCAGCAGTCCGAGTTTGAAAGCAGCCACGTTTTGAGACAGCACGAGTATGGCTGAGGATTCTGTTTCCTTCCTCTCTCTTTCCCTCCCCTCAAAACAGGCTTCTTTCCTGAAAAATAACTCCAAATAAGTAGCAAAAAAGGTGATCAAGGTGATGTCTTGATAACGTTGGCAGGCTTCCTGTCAGTTGTCAACACCATAAACATTCTGCCTCCATGTGAGTATTGTCTTTGTGCTTGAGACTTTATTACAAACTTTTCCCTGCCCCTCCTTAGCATCTAGCTGGTCTTCCTTCACTGCATAGTTTCTGAAGAAACTGCTGCATAGATTAAAAACACATGGATATCAGAGCATGCGTTTCACCAAAGCAGAGCCAAAAGCCTGAGGGTCACGTTGTTGGTGGGAAGTACGCTTTTCAGACCCAGCGCAATAAGAAGATTCTTCATCTTTCTGTAGTGCGTTGTGGTTTTTGTGTTGTTTTTTTTTTTTCCTAGCATGTTTGCAGAAGTTTATCCCTGAGGTTTGAGTGAATTTTGGTTGTAAAACGTATGTAATGACTGAACTACCTGATACAAACTTGGAAGATCAAGCATAGGGCATACTTGGATTCGGAGTGCCTACTTGCTTGCAGGAATTGTTGCGTTGCTGATTTTTCATGTTAGAAGATTGTAGAAGTGCTGTATTTAATGATTGAAATTATTATTACAATTTTTTTCCAGGCGACTGGCTGGCAATGACCTTTCTTTTATCCATCCGAAGGCCTTGTCTGGATTGAAAGAACTCAAAGTTCTGTAAGTAATTGGGTTTTAGAGCTTCGTATGCCTTCTTACTGCACGGCCAGCCCATTTACTGATAGGTTGGATGGAGATTTCTTTTCTTTGCTAAAACAATATTGTTACCCCCCAAAAAACGTACAGTGCTCCTACTTTAACAGCCTGAACTGTAATTACTGCATCTAATGGGAGCACTTACTTTTCTTTCTGAAGTATAGCATGTAGCAGTAGAATCTTAAGAAGGAAGAAAGCTCATGAAGGGTTTGTAAAGCTTTCTTATTCTCAGCCCCTCGTTCTATTCCGTCAGATACTCAGATTTCTGCTACTTAGAGTCTAATGATACTGGTTGACCTTTGCATTGTCCACTGAGGGTGATAGAAATCATTTTGATAGTTTGATGTTGCTTTAGGTGAAAAAGACTTATTATTAGGAAGGAAAGTTCTTATTAAAAATAAACAAAAGTTTGACTTGGATGCCCCGTTTCTCATATCGTGGTTTTCCTTCTAAGCTTAAAACATTTGCTTCAATTTCTTTTCCATTGCTAAGGATAAAAGGTTTTCTGCTGTAGCATTTAAGCCATTGGTAGTATTCCCAATTGCTGGCAGGGTAATAGATAGTTAATTAAATAGATATTTAAATAACCTGATGAAGAGGGACTCTGAGATTGTAAAGAAAAAGCATGAACACACAGCATCAATGAGGAAACTACTGATCTGCCACGATGTTTGGGAACAAAATGCCTAGTGTTAAGGCCTTTGAAAGTCTTTCCATTGGGATACTCGGCTCTGGAGGAGCCTGAAATTCTAGCAGTTCTTGAAAAATTAGTTATTAATTAGCAGTTAACTTCCATGTCCAACAGCAGCTACCCTAACGTGCATCCAAACCTAATCATACCTAATGTGTGAGATGGCAGTTATTTGCATTCACTTTATATAAAGTACTCATAATGCAGTAGTGTGTTGTCTCACGAGAGGGCTTTTAAAAATACAGCGTAACATAATTCTGCTTGGCTCTAGTTTCATTCTGTACCTTCTTGCTGTTGAGCTCAGAGGTGCTTGGTTGTGAGTGTACTTTTGTAAATTAGATTCTTAATGCTTTGTGTATTGATGCAGCTTTAAGAAAAATAAAGAGGTTTGTGTATTTCATAGCACATGTAGGATGATTTCACAGAAAAATGAATGCGATGATGCCACATTCTCTCGCATGGGTTAGAAATGGACTGTGGGGTAGTCTATATAAATATTATTGTCAAGTACTGCACTGACACACTGGGCATTTTTGCAGAACCCTGCAGAACAACCAGCTGAAGACTGTCCCTAACGAAGCCATCAGAGGATTGAGTGGTTTACAGTCCTTGTAAGTTTTCTCGCTTTGCTTTTATTCTCCAAATTCTACTTTCAGACACCATGTACAAGTTTGCTTTGTTGTTTAAAGTTCTGAAGTGTGATAGTTTGAGCAATAGTGGACCCAGAGTTTCTGATACTGTGGTTTCAACTGGGGCAAAGCTTTTCTAGCAAAGCTGACAAGGAATTGTATTTGCTGTCTTTGGGGGTGACTTAAACTCTTTCAAAACCCAAACCCAGGTACACGGTTGCTGTATATATGTAGAGGTGGTAAAGTATTTATCTTTCTTATACATGTCCTTAGGTGTTTAAGCCATTTTAAAGCATTGTGCAAAAATGAGTTGTTCCCAAGTCTTTTGTACCTGGAGGAGGAAGAAGGGTTTCTGGGAAGGAGTGCTGCTTGAGACATGCGTAGTATTGGGTTTACTGGAAGGTGTTGAAATCACTTGGACAGTTAGAAGCACTCAGCCATTATTGCTACTTGCTCATAAAGTATTTCAGATGTGCTGAAACTATCTCCTGGCTTATTGTATTTCAGGGAGCATCTTAATCAGACCTTAGTAGTTAGTTACAGCTCTCTAGGTGGTAGATGCTTGTCCTCGTGATGGAGGAGCAGAGGGATTTCAAACTTGTTCCTCCTTTCTGCTAACGTACAGAGAGAGGGCAGGTTATCTGTTCCCTCTGTGTCAAAGCTCAAGTTTTTGATGGAGATCCTGTCTCTTTGCATTGCGGAGGATTACGGAATAACTTGCAAAGGTGCTTTCTGGAGACAGCAGTAGTTTGATGCAGTCAGATTTGGGGGTTCAGGTGTAGGAACGTGGGCTTCCACTTGCAGTAATTCTGCAGATTTCTTTGCTGTTCATCTTATTTTACTGCGTGTTCATCTGAGGGCTGCAGTCTGCTTGGGCAGAGGTTATGCACTGTAATAAAGCCCCTCCAGACTACATGGCATGAATAACCCTGTAGTCATTTTTCTAATAAGCAAGAGCTAGAGCACTCCTTCCTTTCTTCCAGCATTTCTGTGATGCCAAAGAAGAAACAACATTAGTAAATATGCAAGTTTCCTAGAAGTAATTCATTTCATTTTCTGAGTATGCTTTTGTCTCTACTTAACTGCAGTAATGTTTGTTCTCTGTTTAAAACTTCAAATCTTAAATGGCCTGTTGCTCATTTGTTAATTCTATTGGCAAATGAGAAATGGTAAAATTAAGGGAAAGACAGCAAGTGTAAAGGTTGAGCCAGCATCTCGTTCTTTCTCTTTCTTTGATAGAGGGGGAAGTTGCATTAATAAGTAGCAAGGTTTCTGAGCAAAACCAGATTGAATTTTCAGAAGTACTGTGAGAAATACAGTGGGCAAACCCAGCCTGGAGGTCATCAAATATCAGTGTCAGAAGATCAGAGATTTTTCTTCTCTTGTGGATCCTGCCTTGGGTTGGCTCCCACTCTGTCCCTAAGAGGATAGCTATCTGCACTACTGGATCACCACTGTCTGTTAGAATTGGTAGCCATTTGAGGATAATCTGTCTTCTAGAGTATCATGAGAAATGTAAAGTATATTTACTACACTATCAATAAACTTTGCTTGAATGCATTCCCATCATTTTCAGAAGCTTCAGGAAAACTTTCAGTTTCTTACATCTCTTGCAGAAATTACAGTGTAGCTCTTTAGATCCCCCTGCTAATGCAGAGGGCGGCATCTGGCAAGGGAATGTTGGTCTGTCCTCTGAATTGGAGTAATCGTGGAAAAATAAATGCCAGCATGCTGCTTTATTGGTTTAAGGGGAAAAAAAAAGACAAAGAAAAACACAGTCTTTTTGAAAGAATGTGTCAGAATGGATTTAAGAATCCTGAGCTGCTCTGACTTCATAAAACAAATAACTCACTGCAGAATATATGCTGCTTCTATCTTGTTAATACATAATCCCAATCCAAAACTTGCAAGTTCCAACATCGTTGAACTGACTCTCTTTTGGCAGTTGCCCAGTTTGCTCTAAAGTAGGCTTCAGGGGGATTTTTTCTTGGTGAAGACACAAATTACTCGTTTGTAAAGCTTTATAGCATATTGATGATGGCTTGGTTTGCAGCTCCTGTAGCACTGCCTCGTTTCTGTCTTGATGCACACAAGTCCTAGCTGCGTAGGAAGGCAGCTGCCTCCTTGTATGTGTGAGTGAGCCCAGTAAACATACCTGGGTCGGAAAAAAGAAGATGGTTACAGGAGCTTTGTGATTTCTGGTGTTTGTGTTACAGCTGGAGAGTAGCCAGTGTGGTTCAGAATACTAAATGACAGCTCTTTATTTTCTGTTTATGTTGGATATCTTCCCAGCTCTGGCCTCCTGAGGAGAGCTAGAATGGAGTTATTCTTTATGAAAGCGAAATTTACCAAAAGGAGGAGTTCTGGTGAGCGGAAATGCTCGTTTTATCATCATTATCATATACCAAATCGGGCAGGATTTGCAATGAAGTGGTGTGCTACGTTCTTTAAATCTGGAGATGGTGTTGCTGAGGTGTACTGTCAGTCCAAGGCTATATGGAGAGCCAGAAGTGGCAAGGCGGTGCGTTCCTGAGGTGATGTGTGCAAGTCCTGGAAGGAGCAGGAGGTGATGGCAGAGAGACCCTTGTTTCAGTGCTGTGGCATAAGGAGCTATTCCATTCTGATAGCTCTTTTTTGTAACGTTGCTTACTCTGGGGTTTAAATCAAGAGGTCTGCACAACAGCTCATTAAGCTACACCACTTCTGTGATTGCTCTCAGTCACTGGGTGACCCAATGGATTTTCAGGTCACAGCACAGAACATTCTGAATGTGATGGATACTGAAACTATCGCGTTAAAAACAAAACAGAAGTTTCAGATCGTTTAATGGAATCATAGAATCCTTAGAGTTGGACTACACAGCCCTCAGAGGTCTCTTCCAACTCCCCTGCAGTGACCAGGGACACCACAGCTAGATCAGATTCCCCGGGGCCTGATCCAACCTCGCCTTGAAAGTCTCCAGGGATGGAGGAATGCTTCTCCTTGGAAGGGTTCTTACTCATATGCCTGTGTATATAACAAACAACAATTAAAACACAGATCCCTTCTGGAAATACTGCACCAGTATGGTAATTAAAGCACACAGCTTCGTGTGGTAGTTCACATGGATGACAGCAGTTTTAGTAACGTGGAACACGAGTGCAGTGATGGGTGTCAGAATGGACAACCTGTGAGCGGACCATACCAACACTTGTCATATAGCAAAAATGCGTGGTTCTGTCAGTGTATTCCTTAAAAACAAAATCACAAAATCACAGAATCACCAAGGTTGGAAAAGGCATTCAAGGTCATCCAGTCCAACCATCCACTTGTCACCAATAGCACTCACTGAACCACATCCCTCAACACAAAATCCAACTGTTCCTTGAACACCTCCAGGGTTGGTGACTCCACCGCCTCCCTGGGCAGCCCATTACAGAATCACAGAATCACAGAATCACCCGGGTTGGAAGGGACCCCAAGGATCATGTAGTTCCAACCCCCCTGCCTAGCAGGGCCACCAAACATACACATTCAGATCAGGTTGCCCAGGACCTCGTCCAACCTGGCCTTGAACACGTCCAAGGACGGGGCATCCACAACCTCCCTGGGCAGCCCATTCCAGGGCCTAACCACTCTCCTAGTAAAGAACTTCCCCCTAACATCCAACCTAAATCTTCCCTCCTTCAACTTAAAACCATTTCCCCTAGTCCTGCTGTTATCAGCCCTTTTGAAGAGTTTACTCCCCTCCTGGGTGTAGGTTCCCTTCAGGTATTGATAGGCTGCAATGAGGTCACCCCGCAGCCTTCTCTTCTCCAGGCTGAACAAGCCCAACTCCCTCAGCCTGTCCTCATAGGGGAGGTGCTCCAGCCCCCTGATCATCTTAGTCGCCCTCCTCTGGACCCTTTCCAAAATCTCAATGTCTTTCTTGTACTGAGGGCTCCACACCTGGACACAGTACTCCAGATGGGGCCTCACAAGAGCCGAGTAGAGAGGGACAATCACCTCCCTGCCCCTGCTGGCCACCCCTCTCCTGATGGAGCCCAGGATCCCATTTGCCTTTCGAGCTGCCAGAGCGCACTGCTGGCTCATATTCAGTCTCTCGTCCATCAGGACCCCCAGGTCCTTCTCTGCCGAGCTGCTCTCAAGGACCGCTCCTCTCAGCCTGTACAGGTGCCTGGGGTTCTTCCGGCCCAAATGCAAAACCTTGCACTTTGCCGTGTTGAACCTCATCAGGTTCACCCAAGCCCAGCCCTCCAGCCTGTCGAGGTCCCTCTGAATGGCATCCCTTCCTTCCACCGTATCAACCGCACCACTCAGCTTGGTGTCGTCAGCAAACTTGCTGAGGGTGCACTCAATTCCCTCATCGATGTCATTAATAAAGATGTTAAAGAGCACCGGTCCCAAGACAGACCCTTGGGGGACACCACTTGTTACCGGCCTCCACCTGGACATAGAGCCATTGACCACCACCCTCTGTCTGCGGCCTTTCAACCAATTGCTTATCCATCGGGTCGTCCACCCATCAAATCCACTTCCCTCCAATTTGGAGATGAGGATGTGGTGGGGGACCATGTCAAAGGCCTTGCTCAGGTCCAGGTAAATGACATCGGTCGCCTTCCCTTCGTCCACCAATGCCGTCACTCCATCATAGAAGGCCACAAGATTAGTTAGGCATGACCTTCCTTTGGTGAAGCCGTGCTGGCTGTCTCGGATCACATGCTCATTCTTTATGTGACCGAGCATGTTGTCCAGGAGGATCTGTTCCATGATCTTCCCAGGCACGGAGGTGAGACTCACCGGCCTGTAGTTCCCCGGGTCCTCCCTGCTCCCCTTCTTGTATATGGGAGTGACATGACCCTTCCTCCAGTCGTTCGGGACCTCACCTGACAGCCACGACTT
This sequence comes from Lagopus leucura, assembly GCF_019238085.1. Classification (NCBI taxonomy): domain Eukaryota; kingdom Metazoa; phylum Chordata; class Aves; order Galliformes; family Phasianidae; genus Lagopus; species Lagopus leucura. The sequence continues at coordinate 2,760,414 of NW_024962284.1, read as the reverse complement.
CTCAAATATGATGGAGAGCGGCTCGGCAACCACCTCAGCCAGCTCCTTCAGGACCCTGGGATGCACGCCATCCGGCCCCATAGACTTGTATTCATTCAGTCGAAGGAGGCACTCTCGGACTTGCTCTGCCCTTACAGTGGGGAGGGATTTACCTCCTTGGTCCCCACATAGAGGTTTGGGGATGCAGGGTTCAGGGACGTGAAAAATCCCTCAACACAAAATCCAACTGTTCCTTGAACACATCCAGGGTTGGTGACTCCACCGCCTCCCTGGGCAGCCCATTCCAGTGCTTGACCTAAAATAAAGTGGTATGCCTTCTCTTGATAATTTGATATTTCTGGATTACCAAATTTTGAAGGACGGAGGGGCATCTGTAAGGTTAATCTTTGCTGAAAGACTGTAGATGGTACTGATTAACAACAATAAGTAGGAGTCAAAAAGCATTGTTCTGTCTCAGGTGTAGTATTCTCCTTCATGTCTTTTTTCAGTTGATCCAACTTTTAGTGGACCTTCTCTGGAGACTTTCCAGGTTTCTGCTTTGCTGTTATTTAGGTGATAGAAGGAACCTACAAGCGAGATGGTTTTAAGCTGAAGAATGCAACTGTCAGCACCACAACAGGCAAGGGAGAAGCTTGCATGCTCTTTACATTGGTTTTGCAGGAAGAAAACAAAATATTGCTGAATATGAATGCTTTTATTTTCCTTTACACAGCATTGTGAGTGAAGATCAACTGAATCTTCTGTGTTATTTGCAGCAAACTGTGTTCTCTCTGATTAGTCCCACCTTAAACATTCCAGTGGGAGAAATGGAGGTGCTGGCAATCAGCACCAGTGATGGCAATAGCTTTGGCATGGATCGTTTGCTTCTGAGAGCTGCTGTAAATTTGTCTGGGAATGAAGCAAATCCTTGCACTGCTGTTTGTAATAGGTAAGGTGCAGAGAGCAGCTGCTTTATGAAGTGAGCAAATGAGCCAAGTGTGGTAAAGTGCCCCTGTTAACATGGTAGGTGTATTGCCTTCATTGTAGCACAATTTCCTATAGATCAGGCTTATCAGTACTCAACTTCACAACCTAAAAATCTACTTCAGGGTTATTTGAGTGATCTCTTTGCAGTGTTTGAAGGAGCACTTTAAAGAGCAAAGTTCTTTAATAATTGCCATTGAGCAGAAGTGGTGCTGCACGAGAGTCAGGAGTGATTTCCTTTTTATTAACGTCAGTGTTAGGCTCTTGCTAGTAGCACAAGGCAGTTACGATTTGAGCGGCTGAAATGTGGTGGTGCAAATGGGTGCTGGTGTGGCCAACAGCATCTGCTTGGGAATGGTTGTGCTCCACACATGCTGCCGTGTCCCTATCAGGCCTGGTCTGAATCATAGAATCACACAACGGTTTGGTTGGAAGGGATCTTTAAGATCATGGTGCTCCAGCCCCCTGCTGTAGGCAGGGACACCTCCCTCTAGCCCAGGTTGCTCACAGCCCCATCCAGCCTGGCCTTTCCTGCCCACATAAACACACATGTGTGTTGGTTAGGCTTCAGAGCTTGCATTCATTCCAGTTAAGGTAAGCTGTTAGTTTTACAGCTGCCTTAAAGCAAGGCAAATAGTTTGTAGATCCTTAATTTGTTCTGTTCTTTATCTGCTTAAACAATGCACCGCACATTTGTGGGAGAGCTCCTGCATGTGTCAGCTTCTGCTATGTTCCTGCTTTTTCTTCTTGCGTAGTTTGAGTTTGTGTGAGGAGAGGACCCAGCAGGTAATAAAAGTAAAGATGACAGCTCAGCAAGTGAGCTCTGAGTTTATAGACTAAAATGGAAAGGTATTCTCACAAGCCATTGCCTAGAGGGAAGCTGGAATTGGAGTCGCTTCTGAAAGATTAAGGAATTCAAGTATATGCTGCAAGCTCTAATTTAAAGAACGTGGTCTTATCTTTAACACTTTAATGGAAGAGGACAGACTTTGCTAAAGTTCAGTCCAAACAGCAAAAAATATTTATTATACTTAAACTATTAGTGCTAGTGAAGCCTTCCTTGTGCTGCCAGAGAGAAATGTGGCGGTGCTTAGCTGAGTGGTGCTGTTCTGCAGGAGTTGCCTAATGTTCCAGTTGTACTTTTCCCTTGTTCCCTGAAGTGCACCGTTCTGCACCTTTCATGTTAAATGGAAGCACTGCAGCTGTGATTTGCACAGTGAACGCAATGTAGATAAAGCTTTACCTGGAAGAAAGAATCAATAATAATTATGGCGTGTCCTGTTTGCACTGAAAGGCGTGGAGGAATGCAAAAAAGAAAATGAATGAGACAAAAATGGCTGAATAAGTTAAAGATAAGTCTTGAGGTCTGATAACTGGTAACTGGTATCAAGCAGCAATAAATTATTGTTGTGTGTAATCCTGGTAGTACCCAGCATGGTTCTTCTGATGTTACTGTGTCTATAAATCACAGGGTTTCACTTCAAATCTGTTCTCTAGCATTCTGCAAACCTCTGTTGTGATGTCTGCTGGCCTTGGGAAGGTGGGGGCCAGCACAGCCATATACAGAGCCAGGTCTCAGGCTCAATGAGGACTCAGCGATGCAAGCAATTGCAGCGTGCTTAGCTTTGGCTTCAGGATTTGGCATCCCTAATTGCTTTCACCTCTGTTCAGACATTGTGCTTGTTCAGCTGCCAAGAAGTCATGGAGAGCAAGAAGAGTGCCCTTTTCAAGTTTCTTTTTCTGTATGTTGGTTTATTTCTGTCTGCTCTTCTTTTTTCTCCCCTAAAATCTGCATGAATAAGTGGAATTTAGGAAAGAGCACAACGAAAGTGCAACCATAGGCATAGGCAAGTAGTCACAAGGACTGAGAACGTTGCCTGCCTCTCAAGGTACGTTGCTTCTCTTGGAATGAAAAAGAGTTGAAGGGAAGACTCAGATATGTTTATTCCACTGGAAGATCATTCTTTTGATCTTCATGGAGGTGTGTGAATTCAGGAGGGAGAAGAAAGACAGGTAATTTCTAGTTGTTGTTGTTGTTTTTTACTGAAGTAGAGCCCCGAGCCTTTTTTCCTCTACCCCTTTCCTCCTCTTTGTTTTTATTATTATCACCAGACATTGAATTTCTCTGAAATATTGCAGCCTTGATGCAGGCTTAAAGCATTCAAGCACAGTAGTGTACACACCTGTCAGACCATGGGGCAACTGATAAAGGGATGGCAGTGTATGAGCCATAGGAATTAGCTCTTTGAAGTGTAGCTTGAGAGTTGATGGCACCTCACTCATCTTAGGAAACAGCCTTTTGTCTGCAATTTTGTAAATTCCTGTTTATATTGGCATATTTGCTACTTGATTTCATGCATTTCTTGACTTTTTATTTTATGGAAATTCTGGTGTTGACATGTTTTCCCTAATTGTTGGAAATATTCAAGCCATATACATTGCAAAGCAAGACCCTCTTTCACAGCCTTGGGGATGCTAGATTTCTTGAGACCCTGTGATTGTGCTTTTCTTATTCCTCTGAGTTTGCCATATATGTTAAATTTTGGGGGGAGAATAATTAAACTAATGCTGACCACTGTGGTAAACCCAGCATTTTAGCACTGTAATTGTTCAAGGTTGATTTCAGTGCAGTCAGATGTTTCCTTGCAGGTATGTGCAGGGCTGAAATGAGATGTCTCAGCGGGCTGCAGGTGGAGCAGTGTAAAGCGGTGCCTCCCTTCTGCTGACCCCCCCAGCTCCCAGTACAGCCCACTGGGACAGACTGGCTCCCATCCTCTGCTCCTGGGTGTGATGCAGGAGGTGGAGCCCAGAGGCCTGCTTGCTGACATGGGGACAAACATGGAGCAGTCACCTGCTCTGTGCTGCGAGCCCTGGCAGATGGCTGCAGGCAGAAGCTGCTTAAACTGATCCAGCTAGATTTTCAAGAGCATGTCTGATCATGGCTTGAGGAGTTCGCTGAGCGCTTAATATAACTCAACCTGTGCTGTGCTGATCTGTATCACAGTGAGCATCGATGCTAATGGAGTGGATGTGAGTCTGTCTCCCCAGACAGCAGTTGTACACAGTCACTTCAAACCAGTTATGCAAGTTGTTTTCTTCCGTGCTGGCTGTGAAGCCTCCATCTTTCAGTGTGGTGCTGACCCAGAGGATGCAGCATCTAGGGCAGAGGACAGGCAAATGTAGTGTGTTGCTGTCAGCCCTACAGACTCCGATCTGTTACCACTTTCTCTTTCTTGTCACCTTGTGGGCTGCCCCTCACCTTTCATGCCTTCCCTTGATGAAGAACAGCTCTTTGGTAATGCTGTTTTGTTTTTTTTTTTTTGTATTTTTTTGCTATTCCCTCACAGCTACCCATTTGTCTGCATATATCCTGAAGCCTTCACTGTGGTTGTTTTTCTGTTTTCATTCCTGGCACATCTGACTACACAGCACAGTGTTGGCAAACCTGAACCTCCTGATAGCTGTGATTTCCAGTGGTTCTATCCGAGCCCTGGTGCTGCTGCTGTAGAAAGATGAAAAAACAAATAGATTCATAGAATCATAAAGGTTGGACGAGACCTCTTAAGACCATCATGTCCAGCCTTGAACCCATCCTCACCGTGCCTACTGACCGTTTCCCACATCTCCACATTTCTTGGATGCCTTTAGGGACGGTGACTCTACCCTGGGCAGCCAGTGCCTCACTAACCCTGTAAGAGAAGACATTTTTCCTTAATCCAATCTGAACCTTCCTTGGCTCAAGTTGAGCCATTACCTCTTGTCCTTCGGAGTGCATCACATGAGGACAAGCACATGTGATTCTGCGTAGGAGTTTCAGTGTTCACTACCAAAGCCAGGCGTTGGGCAGTATTGCATCTATCCGTTCCCTTGGATGGGGGCTCTCAGCAGGATACCACAAGTAAAACCTCCTATCCCTGGGGCTTCATAGCTGGCCTTAGCTGAGGACATGCATTTCACCACCTCGGTTTCCAGGTGTGGAGTTACTTTTTTTGGATGCTTTGAATTGGGAAGAAGCTGTGAAATCCAATGGCGTAGGTGAGCTGGTTTTGTACTGCAATTGTTTTGTGTGGTTTGCTGTTCTTTTAGAAAGACTGCCCGGTCATTGCTACTGCTAATAGTTGAGATCAGAGTGAATTTAGGGAAAAATGCAATGGCAAATCCAATAATATGCAACACCAAACAGTGCTGGAGTTCTGTTTTCCATTTCTTGCGCAGCATGATAGGGGAGATGAGCTGCCAGAGTGGAAGAAATGTCTCAGTTTTAGCTGACAGTACACAGTGTTTTATGTGGAAACGCCGTTTCTAACTGTGGCTTTGTTTAAACACTGCTTTTAATAATCCTGTTTTCTAAGGTAGTTGCTTGAGGTGTACAGAAGTACCCAGAGCGATACATAGCAGCGTGCAGTGCTATTGACAGCGTAGCTCCAGGGGTAATCAGTTCAAAGCAGCAACTGCCTCTCTAGTTTCGGATACAATGTCGAGTTGCCATTTTAAAGGCTTGTTCTAGTGAGGTACTTAGGGGAGCAGGAGGGTTGGTGGGGAGGAGGTTTCTCCAGTTTCCAGTTCACTTGGTTAAGCCAACTGTGAGCATAAAAATTGGTTCAAATGTTTTAATAGAAGCGTTGGAGAAGAAGTTGTTATGAAGCTTTGTGTTACAAAAGAGTATTCACGTGTCACTTCAGTAAACACTGCAACTTCTTGGCATTAAATAATTTCACTATAATGTGTTCAAAGTAACAGAAACGTTTGCAAGTAATAAGACTTTAAAATACTTTTTAACTTACTGGTCCTTCTGGCACTTGACTGTGCCAATTCTCCCCGTTTTCATCTAGGCGTTTGGATGCTAACCACATCACAGCTGTTCCCAAAGACAGCTTTGAGGGGCTGGTGCAGTTGCGTCACCTTTGGTTGGATGACAACAGTTTGACAGAAGTTCCCATCCATCCGCTGAGCAACCTCCCCTCCCTGCAGGCGTTGACGCTGGCCCTCAACAAAATAACGCACATTCCTGACTACGCGTTCACAAACCTCTCAAGTCTTGTTGTTCTGTGAGTATTTGTAGCTGTGCTGGATGGCTCACTTAGATTTCCCCCAGTTAGATGGCCCCAAAGGTGGTGTTTGGTTTGTTTTAGTTCAGTGACATGGTAACAGCCTCTGCTACCAATGCAGGACGTTGCTGTTCCCAAATATACTAGTCAGTCTGCTCAAGATTTTCTCCTAAACAGAAACTCCAAAGTGCAACAAATGTGTAGTGAGATTGCTGTGTGCTTTCATCTCATTTTAGTAATGGATGTTTCAAACGTGTGGCTGTCAGAAAATGGTTCCAAATATAAAGGAATATAAAATACAAAGAAAATATTACCTGCCACAGATCCTGTTTCTATCTAGTCTTAAATATTTCCAGAGATAAATATTAAAATTCTTTTTATCTATACATTTAAATCATATTTTATCATGCTTCTGGATAGCGAGTAAAGGTCTAAAAGAGGTTGTCTTGACTGCGGGCAGTCCATTCTGTTCCCATACAAGAGTGACTTATTTCTTGAAGTGAAAGGCATTCTTCTGCATAATCTATCCCATGTAATGTTTTTTCTAAGCCATTAAACTATTTCGATTTCACAGAATTGTCTGCTATTTATGAGTTCATATGAAGTCATTCACTTGTTTTCATTTTTTGCTTTGTTCTTTGTTAGACATCTTCATAACAATAAAATAAAAACAATAGGAAAACACTGTTTTGATGGTTTGGACAACCTTGAAACCTTGTAAGTATGCTTCTTAAAGCAATTCTTTGGTGATTCAGTGCGATTTATCTCGTTGCAGCCTACTCAAGGGTACTTCACTGTTGCAGTGAAGATTTTGCAAATAAGGCATGTGTGCAGCACAACACACAACTCCCACACTTGTGTTCATCTCAGGTTTCGGAAGTGAAGGCTAATATCAGTGCAGTGCTCCACCAAAAGTAATTAGCTTTGTTGAGAAGCAGGTAAATATTAGCCTGGGTGAAATGTCACGCTGGATGGCGTGGCTCTTAATGTTCCTAGCACTGATCCAGCTGGTGTGTCTTTGCACAGCACTCCACGGACTCAGGCGTATGTATCAGAAGTGTTTGAGTGGCCCTGTATGTGATAAGGGACAAATATTTGTTTCTCAGATTTGCTGTGGGATTAAACTTATTTAAAATAGGCTGTCAAATCCATTGTGTGACAGCAGGAAGTTCCTCACTGGGCTGTTTTTTCTGCTGCTCCTTTCTTACTGCTACGTGGGCACTGCTGGAAACTGTCTTGCAAATGTCCTGGCAGCTCCTAAATAAGTGACTGATATGCACTGTTCCAGTGTGATGGCATTTACCTGTGCTTCTCTTCAATACTTAGAATTGATTTTGTTGCAGGAGATCTGCTGTTGCCTACTGGCTTACTTACTGTTTCTTTTAGGAAACCTGGAATCAAAGATTTTGGAGTAAATGTTTAAAGAGCAATCGCGTGCGTCAACGTTCCGTTGTTATTTTGCAATCTTAGTTCATTGTTTGGCACGTCAATCTGAAGGAAAATCTGTGGAAAATACTGAGCTTTGCTGTGAACAAATGTCATTTGACTTAGCATGAATAATCCTGGACAATCTTAAGTAACTTATGAAGTTAATTAGCTGATTCTAAGGCGTGTAATAGATGAGAAGACCGAAACTAAGTTAAAAATCAAGTTATTCTGCAGTGTAGTTGGAGATGTTTTGAAAACTTTTCACTTTCATTGAGTTGTCTTAAATAAAAATGATTTTAACAGTTCATAACCATGATTAAATATCTTTTTTTTTTTTTTTTTTCTTTTTTTAAACTTTCCTGCTTTGTTTCCTCTAGGGACTTAAATTATAATAACATGGTGGAATTCCCCGAAGCCATAAAAGCACTCCCAAATCTAAAAGAGTTGTGAGTATTGCCCGTTACTCCTTTTTACCTGTTTTTCTCTCTCCTTTTCATAAATGAAAAAAAGAAGTTTCCAGGTTTAAGAATACTCATCTGATTATGCAGCAGCCTCAATCAGATCGAGTTATGCTAAGTGATGCTGTAATTAAAGGAAAATGTAATCTGCAACTACAGAGGGAGCCTGCTGAAAATGATTTTGGAGTTATATAACCAAGGAATTTATTCAGGAGTACCATTAGCATAGATCTTAATCTGGAGCTGGTTTTGGCCTCCAGTAGCAGAATTATGTATGCACTGATTGTGCATATCTTCCTTGTCCCCTCCTCTAACAGAGAAGCAAACGAGAGAAAGCATAAGATCATGTTTTGGACAGAATAATTTCTTCCTAGTGAACCTCTTTCAGTTCAGCAGATGTGCCATAGACAAAAATCATGCCTTCAGACTTGCTGCTACGGTTTTACGTAGTCATGTTTAACTACTATCCTAATTTTGGCAGGGCTGGGAATTGCATAGGTGTAGTGTGTCTACAGAGAAGATGGCTGTTGGTTGAATCTACTGGCAATATCTTTCTAAATGTAGGTTTTCTTTCCTATTATCTTTAGGGCATTTCACAGTAACTATATTTCCATAATTCCTGATGGTGCATTTGCAGGAAACCCCCTTCTAAGAATGATGTAAGTAATTTTCATGCATCTATTTGTAGTCTGTAGCAGACAACGACTGCAAGAGCAGTGATTGAAACATGCTTTTCATTTCCCAGACATTTGTATGATAATCCTTTGTCTTTTGTGGGGAACTCAGCGTTTCAGAATCTGTCAGATCTGCATTCCCTGTAAGTATCATCTCAACTGAATAGTCCAATACGTGAATATAAAATACTGTAGAAAAACAGATTAGCAGAATTTCCTGGCTGCCTCTAGCTCTTTTGTACAACTTTTTTAGCAGTTAGCTGTAACAAACGTTGTTGTTGTTGTTGCTGTTGTTAGGAACGTGCAGAAGCTCTGGTAAATATGTTTTACAACTCCTTTTTTTTTCATCTTCGTTACCTTGCATAAGACGTAACCTCAGGCCAAATGCTCAGGTTCTTACTTAAATAAACTCCAATATGGTTTTGAACAGAGGTGTACATTGTGAGGATGTTTTGCAGGTCAGTGCATGCATGCTCTCAAATGATGTCAGGTATGGGGGTGACAAGCAACAAAATGGAGTGCGATGTCAGTCTTTGAAACTGCAAACTACCTGAGAGTTTACGCCCTTTTTGTAGGTGTTATTTGCTTCCTAATCTGATGAGTTCCAGTTTTTTCTAAGTAGATCATTAAAGAAAAAGAAGCACTTAGAAGAGTAGCTCAATGTATAAAATTCAAACAGCGATAGGGATGTTAGTGAAAATATCTACCCGATAGCAGGACTGCGTGTCGTGATTCATTTGCGTGATAGCTGACAGCTAATTTTTGTGGGAACTTTTTTAGGGTCATTCGGGGTGCCAGCATGGTGCAGTGGTTTCCTAATCTGACAGGAACCGTTAATCTGGAGAGTTTGTAAGTATCTTCTGCGGAAGCAATTTCCTTTTTTTAAATTACTTTTGGTTTTGCCTGATTTGAAATGATTGAAATGTGATTTAGGGGGTCTAGAGAGCAACTTGGGTATATGTTCTCTACTTGTCAATAAATGTCTTAATGCCTTAATCCAGCACCTGACAGCTACAAACACATCCCAGCTCTGCTCCTGGGTAGGCTTCTTATGTTATCAATCAATACAGATATTTATATTTGGTGATGTTTATTTTTTTTTAATAGAACTCTAACGGGGACCAAGATAAACAGTATTCCTGTTAATTTATGCCAAGAGCAAAAGATGCTGCGAACTTTGTAAGTGTATTCATTTTGCTCCTGTTTTCATTTGGATGAAAATTTTTGATGTAGAGAATGTAGAGCTAATTTAAAGTATTGTTCAGGTATTATTATAAAGGCAAGACTAAAAAATTAGTGAGGATACGTTTAGAATGAGTGCAAAAGAACAAACTAGAAAACAAAACCATTTGGGAGTAGGCGAAGCCATGTTTACAAAGGATACCCAAGAAAATTTAGAACAAAACCCATTCCTGAGAAAGAGAGAAGAAGAGTGTCTTTTGTTTTATAGAAGATGAGTTGAGTTAGAGGATGATGATGTGGGACTTACCTTTCGCAAGGTATTTAAATGTTGTTTGCAAGTTTCTTGTCTTTCTTTTACTGCTGAGTTTCGTGGACAATTCTGGGAGGAAGCAGCACCCTAAATCCAAATTTGCACTAGATTTCTCACTGCATACTCTCTGGCCACTTAAATCTAAAAGTGATCTTATATTACAGCTCTCAGAATTCAGGGAGCTTGCACAGTATGGTTTTTTGCTACGCATACATGCAGTGGTGAGATGTTTGAGGTAGAGCAGAGTTAAACTAAGCATCCTCTTTCCATTTCCTGTTTTGAAGGGACTTGTCTTATAACAATATAAAGGACCTCCCAAGTTTTACGGGCTGCCACTCCTTGGAAGAAATGTGAGTAGAAATACACAGTGGTTATCTTTATTACCTCTTTAGTACCCCGAGTCCCGATCTCCAGAAATGTTTTCGCTTCGCTTTTGATCATAAGTACACTTCCAAGTTTAAGGCCATGTGGCTGAGTCATTTGAAGGCTGCTGGGCAGAAAATTCCAGCAGCTCAGGTTTTATTGTTCCTGTAGCACAAAAAAGAGTGAAGGACGCATGAATCTTGAATTTTGTAGAAGTATTGCTATGTGCACAAATGTAATGAGCACTGAGGTGTTTTCCTTCCTGCCTTGTATTTCTTCCGTACTTCAGTTACCTTCAACCAACAGCCTGTGCTCAGGTAAAATACGTTTTCCTGTAGTTCCTGTGAGGTGCGTTCTCTGTCTCAAAACCTGTGTTTGTTCTTCCTTATTTCATTGGTATAAAGCTTCTGAAGTTTTATTTCAAGACGCTGTGCATTTTTTTCAGCTATCAGTGTTGTTGCTTCTCCTTAAACCTCCCTTGCTCTCTACTTTCTTAACACTTAATGAGATTGGGGATAATAGGCTTTTCACAGGTCTTTGCTACTATACTCCGACAACTTTGGGCTCACTGTACCTGTTTTTTGCTGTAAAACATCTGGCAAAGCATCTTCAGAGCTCATGGTGTGTGAGGAAAGCCTGTTACTCTCCAACAAAGGCACCATTGATGTAATCCTTGTTAGAACATGTTGCTGTATACACAAGGGAGACCAATGGAGTTTGTCGGAAAGCGACATCGAGGGCAAATGTGCTGGAAATGTAATTTGCCCGTTAGTTCTTGAAGCACTTCTCAGCATTTTCCTTTCATAAATCTCTGTATTGAGAATTGAAAGCGCACCCAGGATTAAAGTGTCCTAAAGATTCCTTGAAGGGTTAAGTAGATTTGTGTTAAATCTCAGTGACTCTTGATAGTTTGTTGAGTGTTGCCTTTTGCTTGGAAATAATTCTGTTCACACTCAGCAATCTCCTTTAAATTATAAGATCTGTGAATTAAGATTGAGGAACGGTGCCACAAGGGAGCATCATATTTATGCTATTGTAGCTAATGTGAAATGTAGTTTGTGTAAGGGGAAACTAGAACACACTTTGCCCCTGGGAAGGCTACCTTTTAATAGCAGCCATCAAGCTATCCCTTGGTTTGAAGTTAGGCTGTTTGCCAATAAAGTTTTGTTTCTTCACAGTTCCTTACAGCATAATCAGATCCATGAAGTCACAGATGATACCTTTCAAGGACTGTCCTCCCTTCGTGTGCTGTAAGTGTACATAGACACATACTGAATAAAACAAAATAATCTTGATTCCAGTGCAAACTGGCATTGGGTTTGGTGTTGTGAATCTTATGTCAGAAGGCCAAGTATGCTGCATCCTGAGGTGAAGCAAACAATATGCAAGAGATTCTATATTAGCAGCTGCCGATTTTACACTCCATTTTGCTTTTGTAGACATTCACATGTATGTGTATCTAAAGAGAAGTTTTTTGGTCGTCTGCTGTTTTGCATTATATGCTGTTTATTGAAGCGTCTATCTGTTTTCCTTGAGAGGAGCAGACCAGTAGTCAAAATTATCCCCTGCCTTCACGTGTCTAGCTGTATGAAGACTACATAGAAACAGTGAAGTTAGCAGGGAAAGAAATTTCAGAAGTTGACAGGGGTTTTGAAAGGAATATCTTAATATAAATCATGGCGATCCAGCAGGAGCTGCATCTGGATTTTGAAATCCAAGAAAGGAGATGCCCTTCTCTTTATTCTGTTCCCCCTACCCCTTCCCTCCTGCCCTGCTGCAGGTGTGGCTGTCACCAAAGTGATCTTCCTGGCACCTTCAGCCTGGGAATAGGTGATGCCAAAGCCTGCCTCTGCCTTGGTGGTGCCGGCTGAGCTGCCGAGGCCAAGGAAGAAAGGGGAAAAGGGAGGTCTAGTGGATATAGTTGCTGCCTTGGGAATGGGGTGAAGCTGGTTACGGCTGCCTGTCCTAGAGGTTCCCTACTGCACCTGTCTGACCAGGGGGAGGAGGGAAGTGGGAGGGCTGTTTGGCCTTTCTATCAGAGGTATAATGGATGTGTCATTATGTATAACGGATGTACTTTTCCTCTGAACACTGGTTGTTGCAAAGGCTAGATGAAACTGCTGAAATAATCATAGTTGGCTTTCATTGCAGCGACCTCAGTAGAAATCGAATTCGTAAGATCCACAAGGAAGCTTTCACCACCATTGGAGCTATTGTTAATCTGTAAGTAGGCAATTCTGTACAGTAACTTCCTCTCTCTGTCGTTAAATTGCAGAGATAGTAAATGCTTTTAGCTTAAAACTGGCACATGTCCATCATACATTTCATCTCCTGGATCATGAAGGCTCTTGCTAGCTGAATGTATGCAGGGCGTACTCGTACAGAACGAGGCATACTCTGAAGTGCCTGCAGCACTGAGAGTCGTTTTCCAGACCACAGCTTTGCTGTGAGACCTTAGAGGCTTCAAACTTACATCGTTGTAACGCTGTCTTCATATTCACATTTCAGAGACCTAAGTTTCAACGAACTCACCTCAGTTCCAACAGAAGGATTGAGTGGATTGAACCAACTTAAACTTGCAGGAAATCCTGAGCTGAAAGAAGGTTTGGCGGCGAAGAACTTTGCAAAGCTTCGGTACGTTGGTTAATAGCACTGCAGTACCTCACTTACTTCCTCACTTACTTAGTAGCAAGCAATTTGACAATAAATGAAGCCAACTTAGATAATATGACAAATGATCAGGCCCTTCAGCAAGTCCTGTAGTGCCTCAGTGTTGGCGTCCCGACTGTTCTGATAGAAATGCCACTTGCAGGCTATTTTCCTGGAACCTGTTGTATTTTTCCTCTGCCATTTTTCAGGCAGATATAATCATCTGGCTTTATAGCAGTGTTTTGGATAGATTCCATTTGTTACTGAGCTGAGCACATCTGTCTTTCAGCGTGTGGAAAATGGGAACGGGCTTGCAGGTGCCTGATTCCATAATCACCACACGTATCTGCAACATGTGCTGTTTATTATTGGAGGTGAATGATGAGAGTAATCGTTCAAAGGGAAACCTGTTACTGATTTCAATAGGTGGTGGATCAGGAGGTGGTGAACTGATTTCCTTTCTGAAAGATCTTTGTACATTGGTATTTCAGTCTTCATGAAGCAGTTAAAAATTGTTTCCTATACTGCCCAGCGGAAAAAAAAAAAAAAAGGAGATGAAGATATGTTAATTTGTGTAAGAGTAGCAGAGGATTCAGTGTCACTCTTAGAATTGGGCCTCAGCAGTGCCATGGAAATAACAGATCAGCTTTTCGCTTGAGCTCTGTGTTTGAGAACTAATTCACTGTGGGAGCCTTCAGACCATCTTGATCGTTTAGGAATTAACTTTCTTATGAAACAGTTCTGTGTAAATTAACTTGATTAATTTGCAGTTCTAATTTGTACAGTAACACCACAAGCATTGACCAGAAAGGAGGAAAAAGGCGATTGAAGAGAGCAAAACATCATAGAATTGTCTTAGTACTTGTTGCAGGCAAGGCTTGGATGCATCACCAGTCCTTTATCTTGTGAAAAAAAAATCATCAAAAGTGGTTGCAGCTGATCCAATTTGAATTTTTTTTTTCTTAATGACCATGACAAAAATCTTAGTTGTAACAGTAAATGTGCCCCTTAATACTTATAACAGTGACAAACCTCAAAGTGGCATCAGCTTACAGTCTTCATTGTTTTGCCTGTATTTCAGGTCTCTATCTGTACCGTATGCTTACCAGTGCTGTGCGTTTTGGGGCTGTGATTCTTACTTAAACTCAAATGCTGAAGATTCTGGTCAACAAGATCAAGATGCCACGGGGGATCGTGAAAAGGGTAAGTGCACTTCCCCTAATGAGGAACATGCAGGACCAAGTAACAGTGCATGTTGTCTTTGAATAAGCAGACATGGAAAACTGGCTCTGAAAGCACTGAGCAACTGCTTGCAGATAGACGGGTGCCATGTTCTTTCTAAAACTGTGAAGTGGATTTATCTGATAGCGTGAGATGTGCCCGTTTGTTTGTTTTCTTTTGGTTAAAACTGTATTAAACTGCCAAGATTGTTTCTGTCATTTTGTGCCAGAGCAGAACTGTTCTCATGATTTCAGTGTTTCAGCCCTCGTGTTCAGAAAGCTTGTCCTTGCACTGTCTAGTTCAAGGCCAGTACATCTTTTCCCTGGTGATGAAAGATGTTTCTTTGTTACAAAGCACTGTGAGCAGCTACAACAGGCAGTAGTAACTTAAACTGCTGCAGCAGTTTCTGCACTGAGTGTTCGTCCTTATGGGGCAAACCAGAAGTGCTCCACTTGTTACAGGCTTGAAAGCTGGCAAAGTGTTTGGTCTTTGATCTTCCAAAGCTGTGTTTCTGTCCTAGGCAGCTTCATTACATTTTGGTTTTTTTCTTTCTACAACTAACCTGTTTTTCATTTTGCTTGGATATAGCTGATGCAGATGGTCTAAGAAACGAGGAAAATGCGGAGCTGGGTCAGGCTATTATTCACTGTACACCAGCAACAGGTAAATCTAATAAAGTGCTTTAGCCACATATTGAACTTCATGCATGGTGTTATGCAGACAGCTGTCTGCAGAAGTACGCTTCTTTCCTCATTCACTCCATATAGAGAAGGTTAAATTCTGTAGCACTTGGGAAACTTCATTTGATGCTAATGTTATTTTAGATGTGCAGTCACAAAGATCAGGCTCAGCTTTAGACACGGCACCGTATGGGAGAACTACATTACCAAAAAACTGATGTTAGTTTCCATAAGCAGAACGTACCAGACTGTGATACTTACATTTGGAGCATGCTGTGTTTAATGCAGTGCCCCCTCATTCTGTATCTCTTGTCAATGAAGTATCTGCGGAGCAGATGCTATGAATGCTCATGTTTCAGCAAGAAGTCAGCCTGTGCTTTTAAAAGCTTAAACTGTTGTCATTGGGGTTTAAACTAAGCCTGACGATGTTCTCTTAGCCTCTCCATGGCAGCACTGACAGCAAGAGGGTTGTTTCAAGTAGCTGGAGTAACATCTTAAACTGGTGTGGATATTGGTACAGTAAGTACCCTTATTGGGCGTACCAGAGCTCCAGTTTGGGCTTGAATGGCTCACAAGTGTTGAAAGTCTTTGATCTTGTAGACAAATATTTCTGGGCAGTTTCATTGCTGCCCTTCTGCTTATCTTCCTTCCACTGTGCGTTTCCACATACAGCTCCGCTCAGCTCCTAAACTGCTGGCTGTGGTGCCTCCTACTTCCTCACCCTTGCCATGAGCTGTTGAGAGAAACTTTCACACATCTTGTATCCTCCTGTTTGCATGGATAGGAGAACACAGATCAGGGGAGAAGTATGCTTCCAGTGAAGCTGATTCAACAGAAGTTTTCCAAGTTTTATTCTTTTTTTCCTAGACTGGTATTTTAACATCTGCTGTGAAAACTTACCTGTTAGCCCTTCATCTTTTGAGATAGTTCTAGCTTTAGTGTACAGAATATTACAAAGATTTCCAGATTACAGTTAAAAAAAAAAAAAAAAAGTGGTCCAAAAGTGAAATACACTACTAACGTAACTGTGTGCTATCTGAGAACTAATTTGCTGCTTATGTGCTTTGACCTCCTGTTTGCAGAATGAGAGTTCAGATGATGTGTTACACAGGTTTAATCTTTAAAGCCTTTTTGCCCATACCAGAGATGCTGTAGCTCTACAAGGAACTAAAAGCTTGTTTTACGAGTTCACAATTTGCCTTGTTTTTCACCAGTCCCTCCCATGCTAACAACTTATTTTCCCTGCTGTGCTGTTGTCTGGTCATAAGTAGGACACTCCACCCACCACCTAAATTCTGAATCATTGCTCAGCCCGTAGATCCACTTTCCACTTTGCTTAATGGCAGGAATGGATTTTTGAACTCGAGCAGCAAAATTCACTCTCCCTGGCACGAATTTTCCCATTGGGTTTGGGATGTTCTTGTTCCTTGTCTAAAGATGCACCGTGATGCAGCAATTAGAGAACAGACTTCAAATTGATTTTGGAAGCACAGCTCGCATTTTAAAATTTCTTAGATAGGAAGTTGTTTTTATTTTTAAGAATATTCAGTTTAGATCCCTTGAGGACCTCCTGCTCAGGAATACCTGCAGAAAGAAAGGGAGAAGAGGGAGGGGGATTTACTGCTTGTTCTGCTGGTCTGATAATCCAATTAGCGGCATTATTTTGTTTCTCAGAAATTAAGCTTGCTCATTCAAACGAGCAAAAAAGATTCTTTCCTGTCTTGTCACCTCAGTTATTTCTGCAAATTGCTTGAGGCTTTCGGAGATGTTTGTGCTGATGTTGAAGCTTTCTTTGCAGCCAGCATTAGGATTGGGTTTTGCTTACCTTTCACTTGCCTAAAAAGAGGGTGGGAGCTGCGTGGGGCCAGGACCCAGGGCGCTGGATGCACAGCTCAGGAGCTGTTCTGCCAGCCTGGTTTGGCGGTGGGGTTTGGTGGCTTTTTGCTTTGCTTTCAGCTCACAGAGGGCCTGACTGCATGGAGTGATCCCTTGGTATTGTGTTCAGGACAATTAGCGGAGCCTAATGCGGATAAAGGAGATGTTAAATTCTTCTAATTGTTACATAAAATCAGTGGGATTTCCCTATGGAATAAATAGCAATTAGAAGGATTAGAAGGGTAAGCAGAAAGAGTGACCTTTTTGCTGGTCTTGCCTCATATTATTTTGCTTGTTAGACATTGTTATTTAAACTTTTCTTCTTTTACCACTTAGCTCTTTACCTCAGTGGCAAAAGAAGAAGAAAATCTCTTTTTTCGTATATGGCTTTCCAAGCTCACAAAGCTCTCCTGAAAGACAGAGTTGGGGAGAGGACTCATGGTGAATTCCTGTCCCTGTTAAAGCTGATAAATTGAATTTGTTGGCTGTTTTACGCGTATTTCCTTGTGATCAGAAGCATCTCCAAAAGGCATGTTTGTAAAGGGTGTTTTCAGAGAGCATGTTAATTTAAAAAAAAAAAAAAGAAATCCTTGCCCCTTATAAGATGGTTTTGAACTTTTGATTTTGTATGGTTGCCAGCTTTTTCATAAAGTATGAAATCTCAAAAAAAACAAAAGAAAACAAAAAAAAACCCTACAGTAATGAATTATGTAGGGGACACTAATAAAAGCTATTTTGAGGAGGTAAAAGGTTGTTAAGCGTGTTTACCAAGTTTGTTTATTTCAAGTATTCCCAAGTGACCATTCATCGCAGTAATTACTATTTCAGGCATAATTAATTAGTAAATAGCTTCAGCAGAACAGCTTACTTTCAAGTGAGTGTTTGGCAGTTCAGCTGGGTACTCTATTCATCAATTAATGAACGAGGAGCACTCTTGGAAGACATTTGAAGATCTTGCTTATTACGGCACAGTTTTTGGTTTTTTTCCCCCCTAAATTTGTTGTCCTTCTGTTTTTGTTTGTTTTTTTTTTGTAGGTGCTTTTAAGCCTTGTGAATACTTACTGGGAAGCTGGATGATTCGACTTACTGTCTGGTTTATTTTTTTGGTTGCTTTGTTCTTCAACCTGCTTGTCATGTTAACAGTATTTGCATCTTGTGCTCCATTGCCATCTTCCAAACTGTTCATAGGTCTGATTTCCATCTCTAACTTATTTATGGGAGTCTATACTGGTATTTTAACTTTCTTGGATGCTATCTCTTGGGGAAGATTTGCTGAATTTGGCATATGGTGGGAGACAGGCAGCGGTTGCAGAGTCACTGGCTTCCTTGCGGTATTTTCATCAGAAAGCGCCATTTTTTTCCTGATGTTGGCGGCTGTTGAACGGAGCTTCTCTGCAAAGGAAATCATTAAAAAGGGGAAAAGCAATCACCAAAAACAGTTTCAGATTGCAGCAGTTCTTGCTTTCCTGTGTGCTGTGGTAGCAGGATGCTTACCACTTTTCCATAAAGCAAAGTATTCGGCGTCGCCCCTTTGCTTGCCCTTCCCCACTGGAGAGACGCCGTCGCTGGGCTTCACAGTAACTTTAGTGCTTCTGAATTCGTTGGCTTTTTTGCTGATGGCTGTTATCTACACTAAACTGTACTGCAACTTGGAAAAAGAGGACCTCTCAGAAAACTCGCAGTCCAGCATGATTAAGCACGTGGCGTGGCTCATCTTCACAAACTGCATCTTTTTCTGCCCCGTCGCGTTTTTCTCGTTTGCGCCGCTGATCACTGCGATTTCTATCAGCCCTGAGATCATGAAGTCTGTTACCTTGATATTTTTTCCCTTACCCGCGTGCCTGAACCCGGTCCTGTACGTCTTCTTCAACCCAAAGTTCAAGGAGGACTGGAAGCTGCTCAGGCGCCAGGTGAGCAGGAAGAGCGGAGCGGTAGCCATTGCTGTCAGCGCTCAGGGAGGATGCGCCACGCAGGACTTTTACTATGACTGCGGCGTGTACACGCACCTGCAGGGCGGCAGCATCGCCGTGTGCGAGTGCTGCGAGTCGCTCCTCCTGTCCAAGCCCGTGCCATGCAAACACTTGATCAAATCCCACAGCTGCCCCACGCTGGCGGTGGTGTCTTGCCAAAGGCCGGATGGCTACTGGTCGGACTGCGGCACCCAGTCGGCCCACTCTGACTACGCCGACGAAGACGATTCCTTCGTGTCAGACAGCTCAGACCAAGTGCAGGCCTGCGGCCGGGCCTGCTTCTACCAAAGCCGAGGCTTCCCTCTGGTTCGCTACGCCTACAACATACCGAGAATCAAAGACTGAGAGGCTCGGCCGCCGGCTCTCCCGACGAGGAGCTGCCACGCTTCACAGACCGTTGCCTCTTTCAGCCTTTGCGAGCAGGAAGCACTTTTGTAATCATTCTTTAGTGTCATTTCTAAAAGAAGGGAAGTGGGCAGTCATTTCTTGAGCCATACGTTTAAAAAGAATTAAACAAATAAATAAATTGCCCTGACTGTAAATAATTGGTCGACCAAATTTGTTACCCGATGTTTTTACTCTGTCCAAGCAATAGCGGTTCCTTTTATACCGGTTTTACATGCTGATGATCTGTTTCCACGTTGTACTCCAGTTGTGTTTTACTTCTGCTGTCGATAAGTTCTGACGTGTTGTTTTTCTTTCTGCCAAAGCACAATATAAAGGACAGCCGTTAATATTAAAGACATTATTTTTAAATGTGACTTTTCTATAATTAAGCGACAACTTTCTTGCTAGCTTTGTATTCAGCATCGAATCTCAGGATGAATTTTACTGCAGGGCCAAAAAAGGGATTAGTTCTCCCATGCATAACTGTGAGAGCAATATGGGAATACCATTTTTGTTTTGTATTTCAAGCCAACGTTCAGACTTTTTCTTTTTAAAAAAGGTTGTTGTAATAAAAACACTTGTAATCCGCAATGTCTGCAGAGAATGCAATAAGAATATTGACAGCTGTCAGGAGTAATAGGGCCGAAGATGTTTTTCAGTGACGATGCATTACTTCAGGTGAACCACAGCCGTCTTCTTCAGTATTACGCAGTAGGGTCACGCTGTTGGAAGGAGCTTGGATGCATCAGGCACTGTGTTAGCAGTGCTGCCAGCGTACGCAGCTTGTGGGTTGCTTAAAAAAACAAAGGTCTGGCTAATGTTCTGCAGCCTGTTGAGCGCTAGTGCTTACCAATGATGTCAGTGTGAGCAGTTGTAGATTTTAGCACGTGGGGAGGAGGCAGAAAGCAATATTCTTCGCAATAGAAGAACAGTGAGTGTCGGTCAGCGCGCTATTTCTAAACCGTTTATGTCCTGAGATCCAAATGATTTAAGTGATCCCAATGTATCTGCATTTAGTTTGAAATCTTGCTATCTGATCGATATGAAATGATGGATGCACAATTAAGTAGTTATGTTGTTTGAACAAATAAATCAGGAGCGAATTTACTGCCATCCCAGTTACTCTGGAAACAGTCTTCTTACGATTTAAAGCTAGATTGCAGTTTTTGAGAATTAACCTGTATATACTGTTCATACAATGAATTTTTATCTTTGTATTGTAAATTATTTGATAGAACACATGATGGGAAATGTGGCTTCACTTCATTTTGTTAATTAAAGCTACCTCCTAAACAATAGTGGCTGCCAGTAGCAGAATGTTTAAAATGTGGTTTATATACTTTTTGCATTGTAAATAGACATGGTTGTATATTGTCACTGTAATAAAAACAGAATCCTTGTATATCAAAATCATGTAGTTTGTACAAAATATGGGAGGATTATTTACTGTATGCTGTTAATTTTGTAAGCCAAAATATTCACATGTAAAAACAGGAGAAAACCAATCCAGAACTGTTAGTTCTTATATTTATACTCATGAATATTACATCTGCAATTAGCATGGAATGTTACACTGAAAGCAAATAAAGGGTACATGAACATTGATGGTTATTTATCTGTTTTTCCAAAGCTGAAAATGGTGCACAGGCACAAAACTGCAGACAGCAACCAGCAGAACTAACGTGTTTTGGGTTTGGGGCAGGAAAAGGCAGCAAAATAAGAAAGTTGCCAGTTTACTGTGGATTCAGTGGATTCACCGTTTCTGATTAATGCAGCCTCTTGGTCTGCAGAAGGTTAAAACTTTGAGAGAAGTCCTTACATTTTTGCAAAGCAGTCTCTTTATAATAGACATTATGTATCGCGTTCAAGCTTTTAATATGGCTTGGAAGATGGTACAGATGCTGACTGTTTCTGTGGCATTTCCATTGTTTGAAACCATGATTTTGGAAGAGGTGGTTTATTACATGGTCCCTCCGTTGGTCGGCTACTCGCAGGTGACAATAATATTTTGGAAAATGAAAACAAATTTCAGATGCCATTTTATAACAGTAGGAAGGAAATCTAGCTATCGAGCTCCAAAAAGCCAGCTGAATTTTCCACAGTGCTCTTGAGTAAAGATGTGTGTTGTCTTCTGTTTTACAAAATGAGCCTTCACTGAGATGCTTTTGAAATGGTCCAATGTTCTTCATTTGGAGTTGCAGTATTTCATGATGCAGCACTAATGTTGGTTGAGTTGTGCTGGCGGTTATCTTTTAATGCAGTCAGTCCAGTGTCTTGCAACATGCTCAGGTTTTAACAGCTGGTAGAGGAGAAGGAATGCAGGCCGTAGCTACTCAAATTAATTCATTGAGAAGCAGTGCCGCAGAACTTGCCTGTCTCGGTCGCCAAATGCCCAGCACCTGTGGACAATCAGTTGGGGAGGATGCAGAGAAATCCAGCCACCAGGTACTTAATCCCTCCTTTGTCACACATCCTTGTTGGAATTCACAGAAACCCTAAGCATCTGTTGTACTGGACTCCAGCACCAGGTGTAGCAGGGCAAAAAGAATTTGCTGTTGACTTTAAACAAATGAAAGCTTTTCAGTAAAGAAAGGATTCGCTTTTTCTTCCTTTTCCTGATGTCCTGAGCAAGAAGCTTTCTGCAGTGGTGCAGAGGGAAAAGCCAAAGATGCCAGAAGTTGTTGCTGAGATATTCCACGCCTTCTCCCTGTTAAGTAGTTTATGGACAGCTGTCAACTTGCTCTAAGAAAGTATTCAGGTGAGATCCCTTTATCTGAAATTACATAAATAGTTTATTCACTTGACAACTGCTGGGTTTAATTCCCTTCTGACTTCTTCCATCAAGGTAGAAATTCCTGAGTTTAATCACAAAATTACTCAGAAATCTCAGAGTTGTACCAGGATACTTTAAACTTTGATTGTAATTTTTAAGCCTTTGGTTTTAATTTACAGGGTAATGTTTTTAATTAAAAGCACAATGTACAGTTTATTTCATACGTACTCTCAATTTAATAACTTCTAATTACATAGATGCTTTTGATCTCTTATTGCTAGTATAATAAGTTTATTTTTAGCTGGAGGTTTTTAATATTGCCTTTCATATACTCTGCAGTAGAATCTGAGCTATTTACTCTCAAGCTAGTAATTGAATATGATTCAGAAAGTAAGGGAACAAATGAAAGGTGTAATGGGATAATACATGATAAATGACTGCGTTTTATCTACTGCTTGTTGCGCAGGGAGGATGAACGGGCACGTTCCATATTGTTGCAGTAGTGGCACTGCAGTAGGAAAAAAAAATCATTATTTAGGTTTTATTTGAGAGTACTAGTTAATGGTGAATGTGGCTGTATGTACTATGAGGAAATTGTTCAGATTTGAGGGTAACAACTTACGAGTTTTACCATTGGTTTCCAGTAACAAAAGGATGCATAGCTCACTAGTGCCTTCTGCAAATGTCAGTCCCAGAGTAAGCGAATAAATCTGCTAAAAACTGAAGTTTTAAATGAGGGCTGAGGTAAAGATTTTGCATAAGTAGCTCAATAAATGAAGGCTGTTCAACAGTAGTAGTGCTATGATCTCCAACCAGTACAAAAACAGATGCATTTTGATTACGTAGAAGCTGAAATCCAGCCAACTGAGTGGAGCAGGAATCATGCTATTGCATTGTAAAGCTGGGTTTCCACTGTAGATTTGTTTCATAGGATTCTTGCACATGCCCTTGAAGAGAGAAGCTCATTCTCAAGGCTGCGGTCCTTGAAAAAGAGATGGCTCTGTATTTGCAATGAACAGAAAGCCTGAACTGGGACCAGTAGTGGGAAAGGCATTCTGCAAGGGTGAGAATGGGCTGGAAAATGAAGGAAAACTGAAGCAATCCGAGACCACTTTAATTAAGCAGAACTACAGATACAGGCATAAAAATACTGGTGCACAGGCAGAGAGCGCTTGGTCAGCTCTGACTGTGAGTGTGGAGCTAAGTAGCTTTGTGCGGCACCACTTTTCTCCACGTCACAAAGTGCAAAGGCTCAGACTTCTTAACCTGAACTACATTTATTCCGATTATTTTGTGTCTTTTCAGTTGGCAAGTAAAATGTAGACATACATTCTTCGTGGGCGTCTGGTTGGTTGGTGTCAGCTAACTAAAGGTATGTAGCCTATGCCTTAGTTTGTGCCTTCATTTAGTTCACTTATTTTTCAGCTGGATTGTTTTCTTTCTGTGTTCCTGAACGCATGTGTGGAACTAGACGTGACTTCTGAGAGCAATCTCGTTTGATTCTTCTTGTTAAATCTGATTAGTGTTAATTAAATTCAACCGAGAGGTTCCTTACGTTCTCTGAGGCTGAGCTGATCAGATTACAGTTAAATTTCAAAAAATATTTCAGAGGAGTTGTTGGCAAATTTCACATTTCATAGAGTTGTCAAATCGCGGTAGCTAATAATTCATAGTAGCTTATTTAGGTCTAGAATTGACTTCATTTCTGTTTACAGAAATTTACAGGTGTTTCGTCACCTGTAAAATTAGTTTCTCTGCAGCATTTTCTATGGAAAATGGTGTTTCAAGTAGTGTGGATGACAGTTAGGAATTACATAAGCACATTGTTAGGATCATTTGGAAGTTCAGGCGTGTTCACCTGTGCGACCTGCTGTAGGGAACCTGCTTTGGCAGGGGGGTTGGACATGATGATCTCTGGAGGTCCCTTCCAACCCCTACAATTCTGTGATTCTGTGATTCTGTGTCATTGAACAGACCCAACTTGTAGGTCTATGAGTATGGGTTTACTCTGAATTTAACTCCCTCTTGCTATATAGCTTAAAGCATGCAGTCTGTGATGGTGTAAATTTGGTTAGCTCTGAAAGACTGAGCTTAGGTTTTTGTCACTTCTGAGGTGAGCACTTTTGGCAGGTTTTTCACAACAGTAACAGCTGTAGGGGCATGTGGGTGTGTGCACACGTGTGTGTATACATGTGGATGCTTACATATGTATTCATTCTCTACATCGTTTGTGGCAACTTTTGTTCTTCGTCATGTCAGCTTGGGTTTAGGCTTTAGTAATAACCATATTTAATTATTGCCATGGCAGATGGATTTTATCATAGAATCATAGAATGGCCTGGGTTGAAAGGGACCTCAGAGATCATCTAGTTTCAAACCCCTTGCTATGTGCAGGTTGCCAACCAGCAGACCGGGCTGCCCAGAGCCACATCCAGCCTGGCCTTGAATGCCTGCAGGGATGGGGCATCCACAGCCTCCTTGGGCAACCTGTTCCACTGCCTCACCGCCCTCTGTGTCAAAAACTTCCTCCTAATATCCAACCTAAACCTCCCCTGTCTCACTTTAAAACCATTCCCCCTTGTCCTGTCATTACCAACCCATGTAAACAGCCATTCCCCCTCCTGTTTATATGCTCCCTTCAAGTACTGGAAGGCCACAACGAGGTCTCCCCGGAGCCTTCTCCAAGCTGAATTTCTGGTGTTTCAGTAACTTTAATTGCCCAGAAAATGAATTGGCTTTCGTAAGATATACTGAAATTATCTTGGTCTGCAGCTTGTTGACATACTTGACGTTTTCATGCCTGTCACAATGTGAAGCTTTGCTCATGCTGTTTGCTTAGCAGGGCATCAAACAGCTTTAGTTTAGTATGTACAGGGACACGTGCTGTATGGATATAGATACAGGTCGTTTGTATGTTGCAAAGCTTGACAGGTTGCATACTGTACTTGGTGTTGTATGATCTGAAAAGCAAGCCAACAAAATGCTTGTAACTTTACTCAGCCTGATGCTTGGTTTCTAGTGATACTTTTGTCTCCAGTGCTTGAATAGTTTTGTTACTCTGACTGGTGTCACCAGTTGTCTATTAGAGACTGTAGCTAAAGAGACTTGAACCTATTGGGTGGTGATCAGCTCTATGATCTACTTATAAGTGCTTAAAGTTCCTTCAACACCAAGAATATGGATTTGCTGCTTAGTGATGCAGTCAGTGTTACAGGGCTGCTTAGATCACAGTCTGCCGGGGTTATTTTTGCGTTTTTCTACCCGCTCGAGTGGAGGGGATTGTCCCCTCAGCTCTGCCTTGTGGGGCCCCATCTGAGCGCTGTCTCCACAACGCGCATGCGCGGGGCGGTGCCGCTTGCCGGTCTCCATGGCGGCGGCGCAGTGGCCGCCGGGAGCTGCGCTGTGGTGAAGCCTTGCGGTGCTGCGCGGGAGCGTGTAAGAGCTTCCCTCCGAGCCGTCGGCCGCCATGAGGAGGGCCGCGCCGCCGCCGTCCTTCAGCAGCTCGGAGGGCGAAGAGCCGCTCAGCCCTTCCAGCTGCTCCTTCCCCTCTTCCCGGCGCGGCTTCCGCGAGGAGGAGGAGGGGGACGAGGAGGAGGAGGAGGAGGAGGAGGAGGAGGAGGAGGAGAGGCCCGGTTCGCTCTCGAATACGGCCTCCCGTTGGGGAGTGAGCAGGTCGGTGGGGCGGGGGAAGGAGAGCTCGTCTCTGAGATGAGCAGTGAGGGAAGGCGGGACACTGAGCTTCGCCTTGTTTCTTGAAAGAAGAGCTATACATCCAAGAGAAATCTGGAGAACAGTGAGAAACCTCGGGTTGAAGCAGCCTGTCAGCCTGCTTGCAGTCTTTCCTCTTCTTTTACACCTTTTAAGCTGAAGGAGGGAAAATTTAGATTGGACGCCAGGATAGTTCTTTACAGAGAGAGCGGAACAGGCCTGGTCCAGTTCTGGATCTCACAGCTGGCAGCTCTGCCTGTGGCAGGGGGTTGGAGCTTGGTGATCCTTGGTGATCCTTCTAACCCAAGTCATTCTATGGCTCTCTGATCCTAATGGGTGCCCACCAGATGTTCATCTAGTAGCTACCCCGTGTAACTGCCAAGATTGCAGGTACAATAATAACAGCCATTTCTTACACAGCCACTCCTCCACTGTATCTCAAAGAGTTGGTGTGTGGTGGTGGTCTCTTGAAATTACGTAAATGTCTGCCTCCGGCTAACTTGTAACATGGGAAAATTAGCATTTGTAGAAGAGAAGAGCTGAAATTGAGGCCTTGTGTAATGGTCATAATTTCAGTATAGATCAGTATTATGTCAGGTGGTGTGACTTCAGTGACTTGTATGTGGATTCTGCTCATCAAACTTCAGTACTGCACCAAACTCATCTGAACCAATTTAAGATACTTGTATTTAAATACAAATGTATGCTTGAGAGTGCACTACTTTATCAAGTCTGTTATTTTAATTACTCTGATGAAGGCTATGAATATGCTGGGGTCCTAGCAGGGGATGCTACGAAATTCAGGTTTTGTGTGGATCATAACACATCACAGCAGGTGGACAGCTCTGTGCAAGGAGTTCTAGGCCTGCAACGCTCTTCTCTGCAGGTTGTCTATGTGTGTTCTGTGTGCAAGACTTTATATATGTTTTATTTTTAAACGTACGCATAGAAGATTAATTTCAGGAGCATTATGTAATATGCTTGTTTGGGTGCCTCTTTCATAGCTTAAGTTAAGCAAGCAGAGTTGCTCCCTGTAGTGAAGTGTGTAGGCAGGTGTTTCTGGAGTGCATGTGTTCATATAAAATATTAACATGAAGTCTGATCTCATTGTTTTGTTGTTAAGAAAAAATTCTTGTAAGAGAGAGAAGAGCTTAAAGAAATCTTCTGGCATGTTTTCAATTAAAGCCTACTGTACTCTCTTGCTTAGGAGGGAGTACAGGTACAGAATATTGTAAAATATATTTCTGGCCTGGAGGTAGGATCGCTGCATTACTCATGAGTAAAGTTATGAGTGAGTTATGCAAAGTGTTCTGCTAAATGTCTTACCTTGTATAATATCACTAAGTGTGCACAAGCCGTATTTTTTAAGGTTTATTTCCTTTGAGCCTCCCAGTGACAGAAATGCTTCCATGTTTCTGATGTTGGATTTGATTAGTTCATAGAAGGTAACGTTTGAACCTCTTCCACAGTATGGAACAGAAAGAAAAGTTACAAGCTAGAACTTGGTAACTAGAATGCAAGGGGGATGGTGAGGAACACAAGAAGAATGCTGTTTACCATCCTGGAGGTTACTACACAACTGGAAGAATAATGTAATTTTTGCTACAATAGAGAGAAATGTGGATTTTTTGAGACAACAAAACTGGATGGGCTTTCAGTCAGAGTTCTGACAGATAACATTCCTGTACGTTTCTCATTTTTCACTCAGGAAGGATGATGACTCTGAAATAACAGAAGCAAATGAGCGCTCGCCTTTGAAAGATCGTCTTTCACCATGGGAAGAATGGTTCATTGGAAAAGAGAAGGAACTACGTGCCCACTTACAAGCTAGAGCTGCAGAGGTGAATGTATCTTAGCTTGACATAAAATCTAGTAGCAAATAGCAAGCATCAAATGCCAGGATTTTATTTTCTGTTGGTTTTAGAAAAGCTAGCCATGACAGGGTGTGTGCTGGGTGTAAGCACTGCATGCTGCTTGGTTGTACATGAGACACAGTGTTGTTACCCACTCAGTGGGTAATTGCACAACTGCTTGGTGTCGTTTCCCAGGCTGTGCTGCTCTACCCCAGGATTTCTTTCCCTCCTTCCATCTTTTGTCCCGCTTGCAAACCAGCAGTTCTTGAATGCTGAGACTGGGGCAGAAGTAAGTGAGAGCGCCCTATCTTCTTGTGATTAATATATTTGTTGTTGCAGTTGATTGAATGATACTATTGTTGAAAGTCAAATTGGAAGAACTGGGTAGTGGTTAGAATAATCGCATCAAAGGTAGATATTTTCTCACTTAAGTTACTGATTTACCATTTGACCTTGAACAGCAGCCTCACTTTTCTGTGATTCATTTAATCTGTAAAGTGTATGTATCGTATATGGGTTGCCTCAGGCTCTTTCTGTAACTCCCAACACTGGAAGGTCTTAAAACAGTGTTTTAGAGGTCAGTGTAACACCAAAATAACACTGAACTTGAGCAATATTTTCTGATCTGTTTGTATTGTCTACACAGTTCACATCTTTCCTTTTAGATTCTAGTTTTGCAACTGTCCCCCTGTTTTGATTTCGAAGCATGAAAAAAAAAGCCATTCTGCTGTCATACAGCAAATAGGTTTGTTTAAGGACTTCTCATATGGTCTTGATGTATTACATTATCTTCATCATGATTTTTCTTATTGATTCATTTCCTCAAAGAGTCATAAGTAATTGTGTATTTACTGTGTCTTACAAAGATGATATACTTCAGAATTTCTTCTGTTGCATTTAAAATATGGATCTTATTCTGAAACTCGGTGAAATCCTTAAAAATTTTGGTTTCTTTAAACTTGGCCTTAAGCCCTAATGTTCCTGTAGTTTTGGTGTTAAATGTCACAGATCAATACATCGCTTAGCTTTGATGCCTTCCTAAATACAGAGTAGTAAATCATCTAAACTTTAAGTATTGCAGAAAAGTAGTAATACCACTTGAGATCCCATTGAGTGATGTTTAAATGAGCCAAGGAACGATTTCTGTTGAAGTAATTCTGGAGCCCAACAAAAATATCTGTTTCTAGTTCACAGAATCACAGAATGGCCAGGGTTGGAAGGGACCTCAAGGATCACGAATCTCCAACCCCCCCCCTGCCACATGCAGGGCCATCAACCTCCCCATTTCATAGCAGCCCAGGCTGCCCAGGGCCCCATCCAACCTGGCTTTGAACACCTCCAGGGATGGACGGGGCATCACAGCCTCTCTGGGCAGCTGTTCCCGCACCTCACCTCTCTCATAGCAAAGAACTTCCCCCTGGCATCCAACCTCAATCTTCCCTCCCTCAACTTCAAACCATTTCCCCTTGTCCTGCTGTTATCTACCCTTTCCAAGAGCTGACTCCCCCCCTGTTTGTAGGCTCCCTTTAGGTACTGAAGGCTGCAATGAGGTCACCCTGCAGCCTTCTTTTCTCCAGGCTGAATAAGCCCAGCTCCCTCAGCCTGCCTTCGTACTGTAAAAGTTCTACATTTCCATTGGTTATATTTCATAATGTTTCTGTGTTAACTGTCATTCATTTTTTGCAAAATCTTGAAGTGTTCCAAATGTAATGCTTAATAATAATTTTTTTTTAACTTCAGCACTGTTTCCAGTATTGAGCATGCTGGTATATGTGGTCATGACATGTTAAAGATGTGTGCTTTTTTTTTGTTTTTTTTTGATTAGGAGATGAATATACAACTTGAGAAAATGAAGGAAAAGGAAGAATTTGAGAGACGGAAAAGGACAGCTGAAAAGAAGCTCAGAGAATGGATGGAAAAAAAAAGAGAAGAGGTAAATTATATGTCATCTGCCAGTATGCTGGCACATGTTGTGCTTAAGTAAACCTGAGTGCCGTTTATTTAGACTGTTTGGACAGCCATGTTTTTAGTTTGCTGAAAGAAAGTCTGTTTCAACTGAAAATTACAAAAACATGCTCACACAGTTAACCAATTTTTCAAGACTGATTTTTTTTTTGTAATCTTTTTTTCCCAAAGACATTTGTTTTCTGAATAGTCAGGTAACTGATAGCTGTCTCACATCTTGTGCAGCAGCCTGCTAATTACAGCTGGGGTTCTGATCTTTGGTGTACCCTAAGCTTTCTGGCTTCCTAGGTTCAACGCCTTAGCATATTGATTATAGTCTCCAACTTAACTGCAGTGCCTTGTACACCAAACAGAGCCAGGAAAAGGATTCAGTTAAATACCATTGTGGGACAGGAAAATAGTATGGTGGAGTTGAGAGAGATAATTGAGGTGTGAGGCCAGATTCAGGATATTATGGGTAGCCCACAGCTTGCAACTGGGAATTTCTTCATTTAAAAAGTCATTTCACAATGGGATCAGGCAATCCTTTTCAGCTCTCTGGAGAGGATGCCAAAATCCCATGTCAGAAGCAGCCAGAATGCTGATCTCAAGAGGACACTGTACAGCTCTCTGTAATACAAACACTGTGTGTCCTGAGTGGTAAAAATAGAAAAGTTGGGGAGATTTGGTTTTGTTTAGCCCCTGGTAATTCATGGGCATATTTGCTCACTGTCTTATGGTCTGTAGCAATTCCAATTTCTTACTGTTCCGTACTGCTGGTTCTCAGTAAAATCAGAGGAAAGTTTCCCAACAGCAGTGCTTTGGCTAGGTATCAAGGCCTAATTTAGTCTAGGACCCCTGGAAAAACTGGTGTTTGAACCTAGCTCCCTAATTTCTCCTAGCTTCATTGCTGACTGGATGATCAGCATAACCTTGAACCACAGCAATCCTGATTTAAGCATTTGCTGTGATGAGGAAGGGGACCTTCCTTACTGAAGTATTCAGCAAAAAGCATAGGATTGATCATTCAGCACAGTGACATTTTCCCCTTCTAAAACAGAAATTAACAGCTTCCTGCAACTATTCATTGGCTTGAACGAGTGTGATTACATGTTACAATGGTTCACTTCACAGCTCAAAACTGAATATTCTCTTTGGGTGTCCGTCTATCTCAGTCAGCTTCTGTACATCTCTACCTCTTTATGCACTCCCTGTAACTTTGTGGGTTTACTGGTTAACTTCTTCCTTTCTGTTGGCAGTGGGATGAGCAGGTCTTTTTGATGGCAGCATCAGCTCAGAGAACAGCAGGGGGGAAGAAAGTATTTGTGTTTGGACTTGTACGTGTTATGTTTTGGAAGCTTATGGTCATTCTTAGGCCACGTCCCAAGCACTTACCAATAGTAATCTGTTTTTCATTTCAATCAGATGATTCATTGGCTTGTCTTTTCTGTAAACCACTCTCAAAGCAAGAAAAAACTGATTTTCAAGGCTTAGCTCTCTCTAGAGTTTTAACATTTCTGCAGCATATTCTTCTGCAGTGCAAGTCTTCGCAAGATTGCCTGTGGATAACACTTACTGAATGATAAGTATGTCAATTCAGTGGCTAAATCTGTGTTTGTGACAGATTTCATGTGAAGTTTGAGGTTGGATTCATGAATACTTGCTATGATTTTTCTCAGAAAATATAATTGCATGTGCAAAAGGTCTCTATTTCCTCCTGTTAGCTTGAGAAGGTGCTCCTTGAGGACAAAACTCAGTTTTCTTCACTAAAATAACTATTAAGCACTCACCCTGTTTGTATCCTGTTGGTGATTCTCACCTCTTTGTAGAGAATACAGAAAGTGCTTCACAAGAGATGATCCTCTCAGGGATGTTACCTTTGTGATCTCTGCAAATCTGAATCCTTCCCCTTTGCTGAGTACTGTACTGATGAAGGCAGTGAGGGATGCTTGAGTGTAAGTGAAACTTTTCCCTTCATCTTGAGCACAAAGTCTTTCAGCAGCTCCAGGACGCTGCTGGAAAAATCTTTATAAGGCAGATCCATGCCAGAATATTTGTGTGGGCCTGGAAGAATTCTGCTCTTTTTCTATGTATCAAGCCAGTAGCACTTGGTTACGTGGCAGTGTCAGTTGTAGGGCTCTGACTGTTCCATAGAGTCCATTAGCTTCAAGTTAGGAAGAAGTACTTGAGGACAGTATTTATTTAATGTCATCACATGTGATGTGAGATTTGCATGCTTCCAGTCGCTTTGCATACCTAGTTTTTGCAAATCAAGGTATGGTCACCATTTAATAAACTTCGGTGCGTGTAAGTTTTTGTGATTTCAAAGGTTGAGAGTGAACTGTCAGAGAACGTTCTAAGCTGTGAAACGTGTATGGAAGTACAAAGGAATTTTGCAGCTCACGAGGAAGGAGAAACTTAGTAAAAATCAGCTGTCAGGTGCTATTGTGGTTCTAATAATGCCTTCAAAATTTACAAATCATTAAGATACTAGACCTCTGCTGGGCAAAAATAATTTTACTTTCTCTGTCTCTGAAGGTTGAGTCACTTGTGGGCAGACAGTAAATTGTCTGGTTTGTTCTGTTTTAGATGTAATAGAGCTCTGTGTTACAAGTCACAGCAATATTGGTCAAAATATTTTAACTCTGAAGGTATCTCCAGGCATGGATTTAGATTCCACAAGAAAATTTGAAACCAACACTCAAATCTTTTTCTTCATTACTGTTAGGTTTACGGATAAAAAATGAGCTGTGTATGATTACAAGTGCTGGAAAAGCAAAGCTGTCCAACGTCACGTTTTCATTGTTAAAGTAGCCTTATTTTGAAATGGATTTGACTGGTGCACAGAACTGCACTTTGAGCAAAGCCATTAGAATGTATCTTAATGTTTCTGATACGTTCAAATGATTGCTTGATTGCTAATTGCTGTCGTTAGACTCCTGTTCAGTAACGAGCTCTTTGCAGACAACTTACAGCTGAACTGTGAAGTTTAAAAATAAAGGAATTGACATCCTCCAATCCCCCGGTCATCATACGTCTAAAGTTTGAATAGACATTGAAAACTAACTGCTGGCTCATTCCTTTAGGTTAGAATCAGTGGCTGTGAAAGCTTGTTTTCTTCATGTCTGTTCATTCTCATGCTTTTTTTTTTTTTTTTTTGACTTCACTCTTGGAATCTTCTCTCTCGTGGTTGAGGAGCAGTACACAGAACTCATTGGTTTATAAAACCTTTGTCCTTCCAGGCTCCCTTTCTTCTTTACTCTACATCCTCTTCCAGATATTTCTGAAAAGAACTGAGGGTGGTTTTGATTATGGACTTCTATACAGTCTCACACTAAATGTTCTTCATGTAAACAGGGTCCCAGCCTCTCCTGTTATAATTCTAAGCATAATCTGGGTTTAAGGTTTCAAGACTGCTGTGCTTACAAGTCCATATATGAAGAACCCCAGTTACACAGACCAACTCCTGTTGTTCTGCCCTATTTGTTGAATAGGAAGCTTGTAGTTAACAGTAGCAAAGTTTCTTCTTTACCTAACTGTTGATCCACAGATGTGAATCTCTTTGGTTCCTATCAACAGCTGTGGGATTGAATGCTTAAATTAGGTACATTTAAGTAGTGATATAGTGATTAATTGCTATCAAATCAGAGTACCAGCTGCTTTGAGAAATGCATCGTGGATGCACGGACTGTGAAACGTCTGTAAAAATAACGTGACCATTTAATTCCTTAGAGTGTTATGTTATAAATTCCTTATAGAAACCTCTTGTGAATTCATGCAGGATAAAGTAGTTAGATTAAAGGTAAGGACTGACAACAGCAGTTTTTGATTAAACACTTAAGTTGACACGGATGCAGTTCTTTTCACTGTCTACACTCTGTTTAATGTGTTTTCCAATTCTGTGAAATCCACCTTTATTAGCTGCTGAACTACTTCATTTTTTATAATGTTGGTAGAATATAAACTTAGAAATATCAAGATAAATCAGTTTGTGTACATACTTAGGTGTATGTATAGGAACTTCCATTATATACTGTTGGCTAGCCCTGGTAGGCAGCCAAGCACCACACAGCTGTTCTCTCACTTTCCTCTGTATCTTCCAGTGCAACAGCAAGATGGGGAAGAGAGCTGGAAGAGTATAGCAAGAAAGCTCAGGAGTTGAGATAAAAAGTGTTTAATAGGTGTGAAGCAAAAGCTTCATGTGCAAGCAAAGCGAAATGAGGAATTAATTTACTGCTTTCTAAGTGCAGGCAGACATCTAGCCATTGCCAGGAAAGCAGGGCTTCGTTGTGCCTAAAGGTTATTTAGAAAACAAACGCTGTAATTCCAAATGTCTCCCTCCCTCTCCTGCTCCTTCCTCCTAGCTTTCACTGCTGAGCATGACATCATGTAATATGGAATATCACTTTGGTCAGGTTGGGTCAACTGTCCTGGCTGCATCTCCTCCCAGCTTTGTGAGAACCCCCAGCCTTCTTGCTGGTTGGACAGCATGAGAAACAGAAAGCCTTGAGACTGTTCAGTCCTATAGAAAATGCTGGTGTGTTACCAACATCGTTTTGGTCACAAATCCAAGACAGAACCATATAAGCCACTATGAAGAAAATTTAATGCCAGCCCAAACCTGTATGTGTATGTAATACACATTTGTAAGAGTAACTGGAATCTCAAAAGCAGAATGTTTGCATCCAAACAGCTGTAATTCTCTAACTCATCTTGTTAATATCCTTTAACTTGCATGTAATACATTGTTATATGAATGTGGTATCCAGCAAAGCTGAGAGAGTAAGGAGTAAAATTACACACCTTGCACTGAAATAAAAAAAAATCTGCTCCCAACATTAATTTGACTAACATCTCAAATGTGTTGTTGTTGATAAGAGAACAAGACATTGCAAAAAAGATGTTACTCTTAGAATTTTTATGGCCAGATTTTTTATTCCTCTTTGATTTCTTTCAGCAAGACTTCCTTGCTGAAAATCACCACCATCATGTGAAAAATTACAGGATGGGAGAATTTGCTGTTGCTGGTTTTTCATTGAAAAAAACATCTTTTTATCATTTATTTTGCTTTTGGCTGACGGTCCTTTTAAGGAAGAAGCAATAGGAAATATGGAAGTTGGAACCATCACGCAATGAAATAATGAATGGCAATATTCTTGGACACAACTTCTCTTTCTTGATATGCTGTATGATTCCTTACAGAAGAGAGACTCGCATCACAACCCTTTTTCCAAAGACTGCTGAATGCATGTTACCTCTCACCATTGTTAATACAGCATACGGACTGTTCAGCAGTTCCAGCATGACTTTCAAGCTAGAAAGTCGTGCTCATGCTGCCTTTCTTCCAGTTAATGAATATTTCATTATATTTATGAGGGAGTGATATTTCTAAGCATCTAAACCCAGAATGTGGAATACATTACAAAATAGTTTTTTTTTTTAATACAGTGTTTGATGTCTCTTCACATTGCATTTATGTTTGAGGTTGTGCAAGGCCAATCTATATAACTTTAGATTGTACCCGAATCTTATTTGTGTAAGGCTTACTTTTAGATTTCTGTAGTAGAATGAACCAATTTCTCACATTTAGTGTCAAAATTAATTGTGGGTAGTCTTGCAGAGCTTGAATTCAGAGTGACAGATGATTAAAATGAGAGTGATTGTGTTTTGTGGCAGCTTTCATGGAGTCTGCGTTCTTCTGAAGACCTTGAGAATATTCATGGACCACGTACACTAAGACTTTCTGCTTGCCACTTGTTTAAATACCCACATGGTAATTCTTTACAGAAACACAGTTCAGGAGAACGATGCTCTGTCTTAGAACTCTCTGACTTCTAGACTGTAGTCAAGTCCACATTGACTGTGTGAACATTGTTGTAAACCTGCCTGTTGGTAGTGCTGTATCACTGACTTCCTTTCTCTCCTCTTGTGTTTTTTTGCTTGCCAGTTCTGGAGAGGTTATAGACGTATTTATGTGAGCCAGGGTTGGTGACTGAGCTGTGTAATAGGATTAAATTGAAAAGATAATAACAATTGGCTGAAAGACCCCTGTTTCTGAAGTTGTTAAATGCAACTGACATTCCAGATTGCTGTGAAGATATGCAAGGAAATTTGCAGATATGTTCTGATGCTGACAGTGTGGTCTTTTCCTATATTCCATCAATCGTTCAGTATCAAATGATGCTGGCATACAGAAACAAAGATGTCAGAACTGTGCAATAGGGTCATCGGGCACGTCTGAAAGGAAAAACATGTCATATTTGTGGAGTAGAAAACAGGAAAACAGTTGCTGTGAGAAGGATCTAAAAAAATTGAAACAGCATAAATTTCTGGAAATCTTTCTGTTTACAAAATCATGACATGGGTTTGGGTTGGAAGGGACCTTTAAGGATTGCCCCCCCTGCCATGAGACTGTATACAGAAAATGCAGAATATAAAGCAGCTCTGCAGTTGATCCTTTTTTGCAGCCTCTCGGTCAATTATTAATATGAAAATTCAGGAGTGTATGTTTTATTAATTTTCTTCCAGCTGGAATGTTGTCTCTGTTTCAGTGTAATTGGGTTCATTTTCTGCCTTAGAAATTCTTTTTGGCAGAAGGCAGTAAGTAAGGCTAAGTGAAGTGTGATGCCTCATGACATTTAAAATTTCTTTGACAAGTCTCAACACATACATAGGTCTGATTTTTTATTTTTTATTTTTTTTTCTTGAAAGCTTAGTAGTTCTGCTGATGAGACACTGGTTTGATAGTGACTCAGTAAGGCACACACTGCCCACTGAGTCACCAGGGCTGCTTTGTGCCATGGCTGGGTTTGTTCTGGGTGCGGGGTTTCCAAGTACTGACCCAGCCCAGTCTTTATTAGGTTCCGAGACCTGATAGGATCGCAGCCCATAGCAGTGAACCTTCAGGCCAGATTTGTATCCTTTCTGCTTAATAATGTGATTGGGTGGAGTGGCAGGAGAACAGGCTATTCCTGCAATAAGTAATGGGATGTTTTACAATCAATACCTTAACTTATGTAACGTGTGTAATCATATTCTAGAGTATATGTCAACTGGCTGGTGGTTTAGTGAATAATAGGTATGTCTGTTTGGAACACAAGATCAAAGAGAATTTTTTTCTTATATCAACGCCACACATAAGCAAATTATATAATTTCCCTTCCCCTGACATATGTGGAAGCAGTGTGAAGGACGGATTGAAGGACATCGTGTGCATTAACATGCACATTCCTAGCCTTTTCGATAGACTTGGATAAGAACAAGAAGTGAGAATGGGGGGAAGCTGGGAAGGCTGGAGTTGACAGGAGCTTGACGCAGACCAGATTATTAAAGCAGCTGGGAATGTGATGTAAACCACCTTTCTGAAGGAGTTGTTTTGTGCTAGAGAGAAAAAGGAAGCGCTTCTGATTTATTTGCAGAATAATTTCTGGGCAGCTGTGGAGTCTGCAATTCTGTAGGGCCCCTCCCAGTCCTTGCAATTCCTTATTGGAAGTAAAACTTCAGCAATAGCTTTGGCTTTCATGGTCGTATGCATGGCATGTTGTTGTTCACATAGGGACTTACTTAACTTTGGGGCAGCACAAATAGTAGCTAATACAGTCCCCCACAAAATCCTTCTTTCCAAATTGAAAATATATGGATTTTGTGGGCGGGCTGTTCAGTGAATGAGGAACTGGTTGGAAAATTATACCCAGAGAGCAGTGGTCCGTGACTCAACATCTGGATGGGTATCATTGACAAATGGTGTCCCTTAGGGGTCAGAACTGGGACTGATGCTCTTTAACATATTTCTCAATGAACGTCCATTGGTATCATGTGCACCCTCAGCAAATTTGTGGATGACACCAAGCTGTGTGTTGTGGTCTACGCTCTTGAGGAATGGGATGCCATCCATTCCTCATCCAGAGAGACCTAGACAGGCAGAGCAGTGGGCCCAGGTGTAGCTCATGACGTACAGCAAAGCCTAGTATTGGGTCTTGCATCTGGGTCATGGCAACCCCACTATCAGTACAAGCTGAGGCATGGAAGGATAGAGCACAGCCCTACCAAAAAAGACCTGGGGGTACTGGTGGATGGGAAGCTGGTCTCAAGGCAGCAGTATGACCTCAAAGCCCAGAAAGCCAACCGTATCCTAGGCTGCATCAAAAACAGGGTGAGGGAGCCAGTCCTGCCCATCACTTTGCCTGGTGTCATTGCAGTTCTGTGACAGGGGGCACAGGCCCAAAGAGAAACAGCAACCACCAAAGTGTTAACCATTTATGGCAGGGCAAGGCACTGCTGGGCTGGAGCCTCAGGAGAGAAAGGGGGGGGGAGGGGGGCAAGGAAGGGTAAGGAGATAGTAGGGCTGGTGCTGTTCAGCCTGGAGAAGAGAAGGCTCTGGACAGTCATGAGAGAGGATTTTCAGTATCTAAAGTGGGGCTGTGAGAAAGGAGGAGCTGGACTCTTTAGCAAGGTCTGTTGTGATAGGATAAGGGGAAATAGTTTCAGACTAAATGAGGGGAGAAGTAAATTTGATATAAGAAAAAGGTTTTTACAGTAAGGGTAAGGAGGCACTGGAACAGGTTGCTTGGAGAGGTGAAGGATGCCCCATCGTTGTGGGCATTCAGGGTCAGTCTGGAGGGGGCTCTGAGCACCTGATGGAGCTATAGGTCCCCTTGTTTATTGCAGGGGAGTTGGACTGGATGACCTTTAAAGGCCTCTTCCAACTCAAAACGATTGTATGATTCTGGCTAAGCTCATTTAAAGTATTGTAATTAAGAATTCATTATCTAAGAAGCTTCCCTACCCTCCTAAAAGCTTTTTTATTCGGCAGTTCTTTTCTATGAATGCAAAATTTTTGATCTCAAATCTTCTGTTTCTCCTCCATGTCACATGTATAGTTTGTCTAGTATAGATTTTTGTGTGCGTATGCAGATTCTCCAGAGCTAAGTGAGCTAAGATGTGGTAGTACTGAACCAGTAGAATCCCAGGCATTTCTGAAAGGCTACAGGGTAGAGCGGTGAGGGGTACTGTTAGTCTTCATGTGACTATGCTTCCTTCAGTATGTGCTCGTTAGCTTAGAGAATGGCTCTCAAAATGCTGTGTGCCATTATATTCACATACTTGGGAAAGACACAGAAGTGATAAACCTGTGTGTATCTTATCTGACAGAGCTCATGTGCGTGGCAGTGACTCAGAAGGGTGCAGACTGACTTCCATTTAGAACCATGGTTTGCTCTAGTTTAATTGAAAAGCAGACTTCTTAATCTACAACATGCTCATCAAGAATTGCAGCATAGATATCTTTTCCAGAAATACTGAAAAGCATTGGAAGTCTTTTAAAAAAGATGTCTAAATAGATAATCATCAGAGTAAGCATAATAGTACAGAGAGTCTGAAAGGAAATTTTTATCATGTCTTGTGTCTAGCGATGAGTGGGTTTCGTTTTCAGGGTTGTGATAATTTTATTTGTAATTATGTAATAGAAGCATTCCTCGAAATAACTGCCCATCGAAATATATTGCATTATTAACATTCTTCCTCTTTGATCTTTTTCGTCTAGGAAAAGAGGGAAAGAGAACGAAAATTGAGCAAAGAAATGGCAGAGAAAGCCACAAAGGAACTAGAAAAAATGCAGTTACAAGAAAAGGCTGAAGTGAAGTATAATGAATGGTTAAAGAAGAAGAGAGCTGAAGAGTCAGAAAAGAGGAAGAAAGAGAAGGTATTCGTCAGTTAATTATGTATTTGAATGGCTTTACCTAACATATTAAGTGTAGTGCTTGATTAAATTAATTGGAATTTATCAGATGGAGTGATGTATGTTAAGAATAGTTTCAAAAGTTATACTGTTGATGTGTTGAAGTGTGGTCAGCAAAGGAAGATGCACATTAAATGCATATTTGTTACTAGTTCTATTGCAAAGCCAAGCAAACCCTCTGCAATGGTGATGTGAGAAGAGAAACAGAAATAGGAACCACAAACTGTATCTCTATTTCTCAACCCCAGCAGAAAATAGGCATCCTTCTAGTCATTTTTCTCTCAGTACCACTACTATCTTGATTGTTAAACGTGTTTCAAATTAGAAGTATTTTTTCTCTCTATTTCTCTATACCAGTCTGATGCTGGGAGTCGTAATTTTAATGTTAACTCAGATTGAATAATTAACCTGCCATTTATTTTTATAGTGTGCTCTAGAAGACCCCTTACATGTTGTAAGCTTCCTAAAACACAGACATTGGGGTCCTAGGGCAAATTACATATAGATGTTACATACTGGTAATTCTTGTGCCTGAAAATGAGTGGGCAACTACAGTTATTATGCTTAAAGTTGATTGATTGTAATTAAATTTAATTAA
Organism: Lagopus leucura; assembly: GCF_019238085.1. NCBI lineage: Eukaryota > Metazoa > Chordata > Aves > Galliformes > Phasianidae > Lagopus > Lagopus leucura. The sequence goes on along the minus strand of NW_024962284.1, from coordinate 2,720,594 downwards.
TGGTACAGTTTTATTTTTCTATTGAATTTGTATGACGCTACTGTTAAGTGTGAGGGGGATTGTGGTTAGAAGAATTTGTCCATGTTCCTGCTGTAATTGTAGCTGTCGTTCTTAATGTGCAAAAAAGATTCGTATTTCTTAAGTGTATATACTAATTCCTTTGGATTATCTTTAAAAATACTCTAAGTTGTTTCAGACCAATTTAGAGGCCTCAAGGACTTAATTTTGTAGACTTTCCTAATTTCTCATACAACTGGAACACACTTAACTGTTCTATACTGGTTGTGTTCATGTCCTGTTTAAACCAATTCTGTGTCTCTGTTGGGTGTCTAAAAAGCACAACACAAGGAACTTGAAACCAAAGTAAACTGGAGTCTTAAGAGAGATTTAAACCAATATTCATTCCCTTTACTCCTCTCTTTGTTAATGTAAGTTCGTGTAAGTCATGCTCACAGTAATTAAACTTGATTTAAATCCAATTGCAGTGCCTGTAAAAACATACCGACATGCTTTGTAGGCATCTTACGTTATTCTGTTTTCAGGAAAAAGAAAAAGAAAGGCAGGCTGAGCTGCAAAAGAAGAAAGAGAGAGCAGAGAAGATCTTTAATGAATGGCTACGTAATGCTAGAAATAAACCACGCCCTGTATTAAATGGTTATGGCTTTCCACATGGGAAGTCTGCAGGTTTGTACTCTTACCGTGCATATGCAATGACTTTAGGAGGAAAAGAATGCTACTTGAGAATAATGTGGTATACCAAATTATAATTGATTTTGATCTCGTTAAGTTCCTTATCAGGCTAATTACTGGTTCCTGTGAAGCATATCAGCTGTGATGACGTTGTTGTAAAATTAGTATTTGTGTGTCAGGAAACGTGTGCCCTCTTGTTGCACCAGAATCCGTGTTAGAAAAGGGGCAGTTTTTGAGATGCAGAGATTAATAAAGGTCTGGCAGAAGTTCTGCTTGAAAAGGGTTACGTGGGACTTAACTTCGATGCTGAGTGACAGTTTCCATTTAGCTTTGCAATTGCTTCACACCTCCTCACATCTGCTGTCATATTCTTTTTTCACTCTGAGGGGAAGTGTGAAAGAGAATGCTGATGATGGTGTGGAGATTTGAGAGTCTTAGTTATTATGTTTTGTTTGTAATTCTACGTGATACAAAAGCTGAAGAGCAGTAAGAAGTAGTATTTTGTATTACATTTCAGTTGATTAGATGTCCTTTAAAAAAAAACAAAATAGGCTTTACTTTCATCTTTATTTTTTCATAGAATCAAATCATTATTATTATTTGTGTTTGTGACAGAAAGTATTATAGGACCTAGATCCTAGATTTTGAATGCTTAAGAAAATCCATGTAGCAGATGAGCAACCAGTTGCTCTTTTGCTTACATCTGCTTGTAGATGGTGATACGCTTTGCTTTCATGTTTTGCATTTGTAGCTCATTACTTCCTGACAGCTGCAAACACTTAAGTATTTCATTTTTTTTTAAGAAGTATTTCTGTGCTCAGTAGTGTTCATGCAATAGAATGTGTCATAGACTTTGTTTTACTCAACCTCGTGATGTGTGCACTGGAATTTCACTACAGACAAGTGACTGACAGAACAACGTGTTCCTTCTGCAGTGTTTTAGGCTTTCTTACACTGGTCTAAGTCCCCGAGGCTAATAATTAACAAACAATTAAATTGTGGGAAACTTACATGTTTTTCTCCTCGGTAAAATGAAGAGTTGTAGTTAAGCAAAGATGGAAAAAATATGTATATTTTATATATGTGGTGACAGGAAGTAATATTTATAAATGCTTTGAAGTGATGTGATGTAGCCAGTTCACACACACATGCATCTTTTAAGCATACAAAAGACTGAGCATTTTGAATGTTGCATAGAATTCAACCTGCTTTTTTTTTTTTAATACAGATGAGGAATACACCAGTCATTGGTAATAGGGGGTGGAAGATTTATCACTTTGAATCATTTGAATTGTCACATGCATTTACTGTATTCCTCTGAAGACATTAGAACTGTATGCATTATAAAGCCCATTGAGTACATATTAATTTTAAGTTACTTAAAACTTACTTAAGTTACTTAATAACTTTAAGTTATTTATTTTCTAAACATTTTAGGGCGTCCTGATGGGAATTCATATCCAGCTCCAGCATATTGCAACCCCATTCCTTGGAAACCAGTACACATTCCTCCTCCAAAGGAAGAAAGTGCTCTTACCATGAAGAACAGTAAGAGATCTGTATCTTGTCGGTCACATAAGTTTTCACCTACAGTAATATATAAACCCAAGAACAACCTTTGTGTACAATCCTCTCATAGAAAGTAGTTACAGCACAGAAAGCAAAGTCTTTCTTATGAGCTTGAGAGAGCTGGAACATAAGTGTAAAGTTATACGTACAAACTTGTCTCCTTTTTTTGTTGTTGTTGTGACCAGGTTTTGTATTTGAAGGTGACTGACTGATCACATTGTTAAGGGCTTTTGTGTATTGATTTCAATGTGTTTTTCTTTTTTTAAAGTGACATTTAGCAATTTTAATGGAACTGTACTTCAATATCAATAAAGCATACGGGATTGTTGCTGTCCTCATTTTTTTTGTCATCGAAAGGCTTATTTTGTGCAGTTGATTTTGATTTTGGGCAACAGTATAACTGCGTTATTTTAGCAATTCTAATTATAACAAACTTTGAAACAGTTACTGGCTTTATTACAAGAAACTTGAGGCCTCTGTGCAGCTACAGAACAGTGATGACATTGGGACCACAGAAATATATTCCGAAAGCTTACATTGCTGGAGCACTGCAATGGATTCACTTTTAGGACAGAAAGGATGGGCCAACAAGGAGAGAGCTGCAGCAACAACTCATGAAGCTTTGCCTAAGGACTGATGATTAGCCAGATGAGACCTTATGAGTTAGGATTAAAGGGAGACCAAGGTGTGTGGATCCTGCTGTGGACATCTGCTACAGACTTTGGCCACCATGAAATCTGCTGGAAGGGCAATACAGCAGAGAAAAAGCGACTAAGGGAGCTTCTGGAGGGTATTGATGACTTCCTTGCCCAGTTGACATAGAGAAGCTCGTTTACAGGAGTCTAGGTTGAAAGAAATCTCCCAAGATCATCTGACCGAGCCCCCTCTTGAAAGAGAGCCTTGAAATGCATTATCAGATGTCCTGTCAATCTCAATCTTGTAAATTTTCAGTGAGTAAGACTCCACCACTTCTCTGGGCAACTTTTTCCTGATGTTTAGTTGTTCTCTTGGTGATTTCTTTTTCTTACATGCAGATGCAAGTTACTCTGGAGCAACCTGTGTCCATTCTCTCTCCTTGTTACCATGTGGTGAAGAGATTATCTTCTCTGTGGCTATCTTTTAGATGTTGGAATATAGATTAAATCTCCACTGAGCCTTCTCTTTGCGAGGCTGAGTGAGCACTGTTTCTTCAAATATTCTTCATATGCCACCTTCCAAGTCTCTAACTATGATACATGAAACAATTGGGAAGTAAAAAGTGCAGGAGTTATATAGACTTGATCATCAAACAAAGAGTGTGAAATCTGATGAAGTCACAGTCTTTGTTGTTTTGATCCTCATCTTTGGAGGAGAAAAAAAGAAAAAGCCCTAACCTGCTGTACCTAATAACATTCTTATCCTTTTATAAGATCTAACTGCTTTTTTTATATAGTCTTGCCTAGTTTTACTTTGACTTTTAAGCGCTCCATAATTGGACAGTTGGCACTACAAATGATGGCTGCAATCCAGTCTGAGCATTGTGGGATTTTCTTAAATTTCACTGTCTTCCTGGAAAAGGATTATTGTTTGTGATTTGCTGTTTCAACTGAATGCATAGAAGTTCAAGGGACCCGATGGGTCAAATTAGACAAATTAGAAAGCTGGGAAATCATCAACTGCATGAAGGGTCCAATTCTTCAGCTGAGAAGGGACAGCCTTGGTTATACATACAGACTTATGAGGAGTGCCTGAAGTCCCTTAGTTTGTTCAGCTCAGAGAAGAGGAGGTTGAAGGGAGACATCATAGCCTACAGCTTCTTCGGGAGAGGCCGGATCTGATCTCCCCTCTCTGATGACCTACAATAGAACCCAAGGGACTGGCGTGGATTAGGTTGGACATCAGGAAAAGGTTCTTCACTGAGAGAGTGATAAGGGTGCTGGAACAGCCTCTTTGGAGAAGTGGGTGTAGCATTGAGCTTGGCAGAATTCATGAAGCAGCTGGGCAGCACACTTAGACATACAGTCTCATTTTTGGGGGGTCATGTTTGGAGGCAGGAGTTGGACTCAACGATCCTTACGGATCCCTTCTCACTTGGGATATTCTGTTATTCTATGAACGTACTTAAGAGCACATGGATCATGACGTACCAATTTTGATAACTGAATAGACAATGAGAACCTTTGTATTTCTTAGAAATGTTTCTCACTGGATCTCTGAGCTTGGTGTCTGCCTAAAGTTATCTGTGTAACTGAGAATAATAACCTTCTGTTAGCACATAGTGTAAGGACGTGATGCTCTTCTGAGAAATGGCAAGCTTCAAGCAGTCAGAGTTGTAGATTAGAGTGCAATTATCCTTGCGTAGAGAAAGCTTCTATTGTGAAGGAGATGGAGGCTCTCAGCCAGCAGCCCTGTATGTTTAGTTCTCAGTGACATAGTACAAAAATGGGAATCAGGTAAGCCTGATTCACCACTGGTAAAAACTCAGACTTTGTTCAATAGACCGGTATCTAAGAGCTTTAACTGCTTCTGTGTAGGCTTGTATTTTAACACCATGCCATGTGTTAATGAATATATAGATTGGTTCAGCATGTACTGTGGGTGCATGGGCTGATCTAACGCGATTCACTTCGACTGTCTCTTAAGATATTTAGTCCGTGGTGGGTCTGTTCATTTTTTCCTGTCACAATGTCTGAATAAAGTGTAAAATATTCATGAATATATAATATACAGTATAGGTGATCGTTATATTAGTTGTTGAATGTCTGCTAAGAGTTCATGAGTTTCTGCAGTCTAGTATTTGTCATAGGGCAAACAGTTAAAAATACATGTATAAATAGAAATTAGTCCTTTTATGCTGTATTTATTTACCAAGTTATTTTCCTATTTTTTCTAGTCTCTAAGTGAAACAAAGACTCCTCATGCAGCTATCAAGAAAGGCAGCAAGATCTCAGAAGGTCACTTCCATTACTTACTACAGCGTTCCCTTAATCTTGTTTGTAGGTTACTGTCATATTCTTAAGTATGTAAAACTGCAGGTTGCTTTTTCTAAGGCAAAAAATTAAGCTTAATTGTTCATGCACTCCTGTGTATCTATTTAACTTGACTATAAAAAGAGAAATTTGGACACCACAAAATATGTGGAGTGTCATAATTCTGTAAATTAGGAGTATAGGGGCTTTGCAGAAATCTCTGTAATATCATCAGGATGTAGAACTCTGTCTAGCTTTCTCTATAAGCATCTATGCTGAATGGGTTATGAAACCAGTGGATGAGTGTATTAGTTGTCAGTCTTTTGAGCTGACCTTCCCATGTGGAGTTTTGTGAATAAGAAGTTGGGCAATATTGTAAGCTACCTGATGTTTATCAGTGCTCAGATGAAGAGATAGCATTTTACCATGACGTAAGTAATGAATTTTAGATTAATTGATGAAGATTTCTTAGGACACTGATTTGGAGAAGCTCTGCATTGTCATGCTAATATCTTCTGTGGCAGTCTTTCTGAAATAGCAGATGGCCACCAGTACCAGTGAAATAATGCTGTAACAACTAACGATAGCATCTATTTGATGTAAAGTGGCCTATCGTGAATATAGGCGTTGGTAGTATTTGTAACAGGTTTTGTTAACAGATTTTGACAGCATCTCTGACTATTCTGCTGTAACACATAGTTGACAAGCATTCTTTTGGCTTGTATAGTAACAGATAGCTACTTAAAAGAGCTTTCTACACTGAATTAAAGAGAGTGGACTTTCAGGATTTCATGTCCTCACCCAAGTAGAAGAATCTTAAACACATATTTGGTTCAGGAATATGGATATATTAGTAATAACTGACGCCTGGTAGTTTTCTTTCAGATGACTCGGCCAAAATAATTCAGCTGAATACTTACTGGAATTCTAGTTTAGAGATTTTAGAAAATACTAAGAAATATCTAAAGCTGTTGTTCTTTTTCTTTCTCATCCTTAGGTGGTATTATTTTTTCTCCGCCAATTTTCCTCTGGAAAGGTTTGTCCTGCCTCCAAATAAAACATGCTGTTTCATTCAGGAGAGAGATCTGTAAGTGGACTTGTAACGCCCAAAATACCAACTTTAAAATGAGACCCTTGCTGTACCTCATCCATAGCATCATAAATACTATTCTGTCCTAATTAGATTACAAATAAGGCTAAGGCAAGATAGCTCATGAATGTACATACTGGCTTTGATTCAGTCAACATAACGTTTTTGCTGAGCAAGGAAGAGAAGTATTGTTTGGATTTTTTCCAGCAGTTTATCAACCACAAAGCCAAATGTCCTGGCCTTGTACCCTGATTTAAGACCGTATCAGACTATTACAGAAGGCTGTAAGTTCGTGCTGTTGTGGCAGGTAATTAGTTTATCCCTTTCTCAGGCATTAGAGAGATAAGATCTTAACACTTTGAAGCTTTAAGCAGCATTCTGTATTCTCTTAAATTCTCTCCCAGATTTCTCAACTTGTGAAATTTCACAGTAAAAGTTGCAGGATCTATAATTGCTCATTAGAAACAACCCCAGATCTTTTATGTTGGTGTGCATGCCACTGAAATAATAGGAGTCTCGAGCTTACCTTATTTTCATTCACTCGTTTTTTGTGGATCTTTTGTTTCTAAGACTTCATTGACCACTTCCAAATCTGTGTGTCCTAGGATGCACAATCGTTTCTCACCTCAGTCTCTTAGTAACAAATAGAATACCACATTCAGCCTTACTGTGGAGGATTGTATCTCCTACAAGACTTGTCTGTTTTTTGAAAATTGCTGTGTAGGTGCTCCATAGAACAGCGTGACTTCCTAGTAATTGACAGTGGATCCCCAGAGATGTTTCAGGGCTGAAAGTCTACAGGCAGTAAAGTGGATCACAGGCAGACAGAGGAAAAAAATATGGTTAGTAAGAGATCACTATTATTGTAGAAAGCATTGTGTTCTTAGAAAATAGTCCCATTAATGTGACATAATAAAAGTTCCAACACGCTGTTGGAATTCTTGTTACTAATTCTGCTGGGTAGCTGGAGTTTCATATTAACCAGATAATGCTTCAAATTCTAATAATGACTTTGCAAGTGTCATGTTTAATTCTAAAATTGATTTCTTAACTTGCTGTTTTGGAATCCAGTTGCAAGAGCAGTCAGTGCTCCTGTTATCTTTTTCACAGGAAGATTTTTGTGAGTAAATATGGAAGTTTCTGTGCTTTGTGGTTGTGGTCAAAAGGTGAGTGTTCCAGACTCTTGTCCCCTGGGCAACACGATGAACTTTGTTTAAACTCAGTAATGAAAAGGAAATCTGAGCACCCCTGATCTAGTAAAGCTTATAAACACTTGATTAACTTGAAAGGTGCTTAAGAGATCATTGATAAAGCAGGGCTGAAGCTGTCGTGCATTCTGTTTCATATGTAAGGTTATGCCCTTGTTTTACAATGAGTTATAGCAATTTCTAAAGCTAGTTATGGGCATAAAATATTGCAAAATTACAAGAGCTTTTTTTTTTTGTAGTATCCAAAAACTTAATTGTTTGCTTGGTCTAACTTTTGGACGTTGTGTTGAGGGAGGTGGTTTAGTGAGAACTACTGGTGATAGGTGGATGGTTGGACTGGATGATCTTGTAGGTCTTTTTCCAAGTTTGGTGTTTCTGTGATTCTGTGAACTTAGTGAATCAAACAGAGGCTGCAAATATTTAATTCAGAGTAAAATCCGCATTTATGGAAAATTGGCCAGCTGGTGATTAAAAAAATTGAGATACTTGTAGCTCTTCATGGCAAAATCTACTGAATTTTGCAGTGATTAAATTCAGTGATGGATTTGATGGATTGTTACACAGATTTATTCTGCTGAAGTCAGAGCTGCATTGATTTTAATGTTACTAGCACCAAATGTGATAAGTCATTAACCCAGCCAGAAAAATGTTTTAGTGGGTGCTTTTGTGTATGGATTCAGTGGAAAATGGGTCTTTTGACTTCCACGGGTAATTTGTTTAAATAGCGTAGGGTTATGTGTTTTGGCATTAAGGCAGCAAGTTTATCATAAGTAATGCAGCAGTGTGAAAAGTTCAGATAGGCTCAATTTTCTTCTCTGTAGCTGGAGCCCCACTCCTCTTTATATATTTTTACCGTTGCTGGGGCAGGATGTTCTCTATACATTGTTGTACCTCAGCAGTGGCACTCAACCCTCAGTACTCCCTTAAAAGAAAACAGGAAGGAGAATTTGGTGTGGCAACCTTTCTGTAGGTCTATGGATCTGTCATTTTCAGAATTTGAGAAGGCACTTGATGTTTGACTGCATTGCAAGACTTGAGCTTAACCTGTGGACTATGAATGCAGGTTGGCAGGAGGACATTTTCACTGAGCAGAGTTGACTTTCTTTTCACATCTATATAAGCCTCTAACTTTGTTTTATAGTGCTGCACACATATGAATGTGCAGGCGTGAAATCCATAAGCTGTTTTAGTTAAGAAGATGGTTGGGATGAAAACAAGCCTCTTCAGTTTTCCCTTTACTTGACACACGTGCATCCACTGTTATGTAAATTACTGAAAGCTATGTAGCGAAGTACCTTAAATAAAAGAAGATGGCTGTTATGCTATTGTTCAAAGAGACCTCCAAAGATGCCAATATGAGAAATCCACACTTCAGCCTTCACTGGGAAAATTCTGGTTGAATTATGTAGGACAGATCCTAGGAAATTCATGTGCTATTGCCTTTTATTTCCACTGTTCAGAAATGATTTTGCTCTCAGTAAGGACGCCCGGTCCAGCTCACAGCATATTGATTTAGGCCATGATAAATGTAGAAGGATGGGTGAGGTTTACAAAAACCTTCTGTACTAGGTGTAACTTCCAGGAAACAAAAATCCAAGTGAGGCTTCAGTTGTGAAAGGGCAGAGTATGGTAACCATGCTGCATTACTTGTTTCATATGGCATAAATGTGTATTTGTTGTCTAATTGGAGCAAACAAATTCTCATGCTTGTCCATCGCTCTTTCTGTGCCACCCTACCCATGGTTTGTCAGGGTTATATCAAAATGATCCCAAGTCTGGATGGCAACAGCTTTAATAACCATCGTCAATAGAATCTAGGCAGTCTGATATGCATTAAATTAAGGGCCAAAGCTGCTGCACTGATTTGCTAGCATTTAGCTAGCACTTGCCCATGATGTTTCAGGCTATCCTAGCTGGCATTAACAATATGAAAATTCCTATTTTTCTTGTGTGAATCTCAACCTCGCCTTGCTTTTCAGAATTTAGCACTATTTCTTGTTCCCATTAGGCTGGAAAATGACTGAGTTGTAATGGTTTAATGGTACTGAAATAATCTGTATAGGGAAAGTGAGTAATATAGTCCCAACAAATTCAGCAAGGGAAGTAACTCTGATGCTAGTTTAATCTGCTAGTGAAACAGAAGATATGGGAATCATAGTCCATTCTTAAACACTGACTGTGGATCTATTTTTGCTTCACTGTTGTGGTTAAGATGATTGACTTTGATAATTGCTAAGATTATATGTAATCTCCTGAATGCAGTGGGTGTGCTGGTCAAGTTTCATGGGATTCCAACACAAACCTTTTGGGGGAAAAAAAAGCAAACACCTTCCTATTTTTTCTTGTTATTTCAGGTGGTCTGGGTGTGCTGCTCGTGCATAAAACTGTTAGGGTTTTTCTGAGACTGCTTCAAAGGTATAAGATTTCAGGATTAGAATGTTTAAATAGAATTATGCTTCAACATTAGGGCTTTTAATACTATTGAAGAGCAGAATCACACCTCCAAATTTAAACATAAACCTGTGATATTTTTGAAGTATATCCTGTGTAACTGTTCCAATGTTTGATACACTCAGATAAAATATTTATCTATTTTATGGCTAGTTATACATTTGAATGGTGTCCTATCATTTGTTTATTGTCCTTACTAATAAATTCACAGCATTTGACCTCCTTCAGCTATTGCTACTGAAAATAGCTATTGCTATTTTTTTTAAATGAAAATAACTTACAAATAGTAATAATGATTCTAAAGCTGCTGGCTTGGAAGATAGGATGCGTGAATTTCAGTCTCTGATCCATGAACATTTACTTATGTATGCTTACTGAAATATTTCCAGCAGAAAGGATTGAACATCTCCAGTTAATATATTCTCATTTGGTCACTAGGCCACTCACCTGAATGTACAAGGGAGAAATTAATGAAAATTGCTGATACTCTTAGTAATTGTTGCCTATTAGAAATAATGTGGTTTGGTTTTGTCAGGAGGTTAGGGGAAAATCTATCTTTTAATCATCATATATTCTATTTGTAGCAAACAATACAAACTATTTTATGTCAAAATTTTGGTGATGAGTGAACAATATTTTGCACTTTTTATCCTGGTTTTAGTGTGAATACAATTTGAATGATGATTTGAATGATGCCTTGGGGAGACGTTTGGGTTAGGAAAATACAGCTCCTTTATTGATGCCAGACAGCTAATTATTCTTACCACCCTGTTCCTTAGCTGCAGTTAAGATTTGGCTGCACACAGGTGGTTGGCAGAGTAGGAGTGCATGGATGTCCAGTCCTGTTTGTGCACTGCAAATGTTATTTCCCTGTGTGATGAATGCAGAGGCTAGCTGGGAAGAGCTATTAGCATTTTTGCTTTAATTGTGATATGAGTATTGCAATAGTGTGCTACTTCTTCCTTTTAATTGTGCACATATTCGATGTTAAATTATGTCTAGGTTCTGTATTATAAGAGCTTGTAATCTAAACTTTCTAGACAAAATCACTGGCAAACAAAAGACGTGCTTCACAAGTTAATGATAAAATCTACAAAATGTATCCAGGGCTTGGTTTGTTTTCCTCTTCCTTATAACGCTGTGAAATACTTCTGTTCTTTTTTATCTTGGGACTTTTTAAAGGGTAGAAACACATATGAAACTATTTTTATTTGCATAAGGATTTCAAGTTCAATTCTTTGGAGTCTTATATATCATGTGTATTCTTATATATATGAAAAACATCTGGCTAAGTTTTAGTGTCACTTCGACTTCTTAAAGAGGAAGTAAAATGAATAATCATATGCTTTTTAATCACGATCTCAAAACATAATTCTTGTCTAGCTCAGTCAGTTGGTGGAGTTCCAAAGTAAACTCTTTAATTAACACTGAGACAGCGTAGTGGGTAAGAACACTGTCAAGATGAAATCAAAGAATTTTATTTAAACCTCCTGAGTTATACATCTAGCTCTGCCTCCAACTCTGTGTTAGATCTAAGAGAAGCAAAGTAACTTCTTCCTGCCAATGTTAGAACATCTGAAAGCTAGCAGCATTCGTAAATTAGCACTTTGGTTGCCATGAAAAAACACACATGAAAAAGGGTGTAGTAGGCCCAGTTACACAGAATGGCTGAATGAGAAGAGAGAACTAGAATTGTCTTTTTTTTTTCTTTTTGTAATGGCTAGCATATACAGGACTGCTTTTAATTGCACTGATGATCTGCTGCTGTAGGAGACACCGTCTCAAGCAGATGCAATTAAATGCTGTCTAGAAGCCTGATCACTGTATGTTTTCCACCACGTTTAGTTTTGTTTCCATCTTCACTGCCACAGTATTGTTTTTGATGATGAGTTTAAAAGTCATGCTCTGGTAAGCAGCTAAATTGACTTTGGCAGTATGAATTTTTATTTTTTTTTTTTTCCAAAAGCTAAAAAACTAAAAGCTTTCTGTAGGATATAAACAAAAATCAAAGAATGTCTGGAATTAAAAAGCCAAAAAATGCCTGCCAGAAAATCAAATAAAAATGTTTGGCAATAGAGGAAATTCTAACTGATTATAAATCTGATACCGTGCTCTTAATTAGCATTTACATCTTTGGAACACGGATTGCTTATGCACTTTTTCCTCTCTCTTATCAATTAGAAAACATGGCAATTTTTCTGCATGTGAAGTCCAGTCCATTTCTCTTGTATAGTTTTTTAGAAAAAAAAACACCAAAAATAAACGAATACGAAACCTTGACTCCCTGCAGCCTGAGGTGTAATTTGGAATCCAGCTTTTTGGAAGGACAAGTTTTTCCCGTTGCTGGAGAAGGTAGTGAGTTTATGTCTTTTATTTTAAACAAAACATTATTTGCAACGTGAAGAATTGGTTGCATTGCAGTGTACTTTCAAGTACACTTTCAAGTACACATCTTAAGTACTATTTTTTTCCTTAGCTGAGCAACTTTTGGTATGCCTGAAGGGAAGTGAATTTTGACAAGCTCCTGATCACTTTAAATTGGGTTTACCTTTCTTCAAGTTGATTTCAAATACGTTGAGGGAAAGGAAAACCAAAAATCGAATGGATTAGGTTTCATCTCCCCTAACTTGAGAAACCTACAATGTAAACTTCTCTGACTGTTCTTTTATATCAGTGAATAGATACTGTATGCTCAGGATGCAGTTATGTGTCTCCTAGGAAAGCAAATTGCACTCTAAAAGTTCACTCTTCTTTCACATGAATACCGTCTCTGATGATGATATCTGCAGTGTAGGTCTCTGCTGCTTGGTCAGGTTTACCTTCAGCCATTTTTGTACACAGCTTCTGCAGCATTAGCTGTGTCTCAAAATGAACTATCTGCCATTGTTGCTACTGTCACAGCTCTTTTTTTAAGACGTATACTTGGTATTTTTTCATTACAATCTTGGGTTGAATGATAATTTAAAAAGAAAAAAAGAAAAAAGAAAAAAAACCCCAAACCCCTCCAAATACTATTAAAACAGAAGAAGCAGTGTTGTGAATTGCAAGTTAATCCTCCATTGATTTCCTGATGATCAGCTCATTCTCTTTGCACTCTTGGGTGCAGAACCGTCCTGGTCAATGTAGATAAAATTACTCTTTGCTTGGGTTCCAGTTATTCCTAAACAAGCAAAAACAGCATAGCAGTTTTTCAGTGCAGAGCCTCACATTTAAGTTGCACCTGTGTATTGGGTTTTAAATATACTGTGTCTAATCAGAAGCTTAATTTGCTCTGTAAGATGGAGAAAGGCAAGATACAGGCTTTAAAAATATAAAACATGTATTTTGTATATATGCTTGTGCAGGTTTCTGGTGGGATAGTCACTAGCAGGCTGTGTGTCCTCAGTCCAGCATCACTCGGAGCAGGGCACAAATGAATCATGGATAAATGTATAGTATAGGTTCTGCATCTGATCTGTAGCAGCATCTCAGGTTGCAAGAAAATCACTCCAAGTAGGGAAAGCAAAAAAAAAAAAAAAAAAAAAAAAAAGCTTCTATTTTTATTTACTTTGCAAAAGTGAACATCCTGCAAGTTGCAAGACGAATCTGGAAGATTTTTATGAGGAAACATATATAAGACTTAATGAAGCTTGTAAGTTGTTAAAATGGTGAGGTGATGATATGCGTAGGTACTCTGTGTATGCTTTAGTAATGGTACGTTTTTTCACACATTACGATTTTTAATAAGGGGCTTTATCCTGTTGGCCTAGTTTTTAATGAATTTTATTTGCTAACCTCAGTTGAGTCTGGTCTGTCACAGGGAACGTCATTCACAGATCCTTCTAGATAGCTCAGATACCCACTTTCTAGTGCTTTCCAGCAACTGAGAGAAAACTTTGTATGAGTTGAAATAAAATCCTTAAAATTCCAAGCATGCTGCTGCCAGTGAAATGATTGGAAATTTCTGTGAAACGTTGGTGTAGCAGCTTGTGGCCGGATTCTGAATATGTGAAAAGTAATTTGCTATTTAGCCATCTAGCCACAGTAAAATCATAATCAGTTGGGAAGAAGAAGCTCTCATAGATGCCCTCAAAACATCACAAAAAGCACTCACACAGAATGGTGTCTGACATGGGAAAGTGTATGGAGCAAAGGTGTGTCACTGAATTCCTCCACGCAGTAAACATTGCACCCAACACTGATTGAAGCTTGCTGAATGTTTCCAGAGAGAAAACAGCGGATGTGAGCGCAGTGCTGTGGTGCATTTCAGCAGTGTTGACAGTGATGTGACGTTCTGGCTGGTCTTACAACCATCACACCATGCAAACAAATGCATCTGGCTCAGCTCATCCATAGGTTATGACCAGCACATACGCCCTTTTTTAATGGAAAGGTTACTTTTTGAATCTGACAACAGTTCTGTTTATGCTAAGCAAACTCATCTTCATGGAAGGTTTGCAGTATTTGTCAGTTATTAACCCAGATGAGAATCAATATTACTGCTCCCATGAACTTTTGTTTTTCAGAATATGGGAATGTTCAGCTTGATTTAAATAAATAATAATTTTTAAAAGTTTGCAACCTAATAATTCCAAGAAAATATCAGTTGATGAGTGCAGTAGGCAAAAGCCAAGGGGTTTGACTCTAAAACCATTTTCAGTATATTCTGTTCAGATGGAAGTGTTGATAGAAGTGAGTGGGATTTTTCTTTCATCTAGTTGAACTGTAAGTCCTAATGAATCTCTAGATCCTTTTTTGTTGTTGGAAGTTCCTTCTCTTCAATTGCTTTGAAAAACAAATATTTCATCTTGAGGACGCAGCACGGTGCATGCCTTGCAGGCATTCCTTGGTGTAGCTGGCTGCTTAACTCCATAATCATTTTCTTTCTCTCTTACTTCTCCAAGTAAGTCTTGGTATCACAGGCAGCTTATAGAAAGGCAAAGGAATACAAAGTCTTAACTTCCCGACCAGCATAAGGGAGGGCCATGGCAAATAATGCACAATCAGTTATGAGACACAAGCTAGTTTGTTTGTCATAGTCTTAAAAATGTACAGTCATGGATTTTGTTTTCATTCATTCAGGAAGGTAGTTTGCTGCTTACAGGCGTTGCATTTGAAGTTTTGTGTTGATGTAGGTGCTTTCCAAAAGTTTTTCTAAACTGGACTAAGGACAGAATTCATCAACATTACACGAGCTTCCTTTCATTAATACATAAATTGCAGTCTGAGTGTTTTAATTTAACAAAAACAGGCAAAGTGTTGTTACTTAGATTGTCAGATGCTTGATTTTCACACCATGCTAGGAATATGTTTTGTTTAATGGGTCTGCATTATTGTGAATTTTTAGTTCGCAAGAAACCGATGTAGGCAAAATCATTAGGAAGTGTCTCTGCTATTTGTTGCTCTCCAGCACTTATGAAAATACCAGATAAATAGAGGAAAAGTTGCAAAATCATCCTGCTTTCTTGACTTAAGAAAAGGATTTATCAGTCAGGAATTTCAGATTATTTTTAGAAGGAGAGGACAGTATACAGAAGAGCTAAGATAAATTTCTGGAATCAGAAATCAAAACTTTTGAAATCCTGTGTAGATAACAATTCAAAGTTCTGGAGTAAGACCTCTTTGTTTGCTTGTGCTGCTTTGGAGTAAGCTGTAAATTAACCCTCAGTGTTAAGAATTAAAACTGTTAAGAATTGAGTACAGCTTTTGTGCCTCCGCGTTTTGTACCTCATTAAGATTCAAAAGGCAACAACTGATGCAGCATGAGGGAGCTCAGTAATTTTGGAAGTTTAGAATGTTAGTGTCAGTTCAGTTTCCTTTTCCTGTTTGTACAAGTGTTTGAGAATAGCTTGGTAGTTTGAAGGGGTGGGAGAGGAGGCAGATGTCGCAAGGATGTTTTTGTAAAGATCAAGATCATCCTTCATATCGTCGGGCTGGGCAGATGTCAGGGCTGAAGGATTTCTGTTTTGATCATATGAAATAATTGGACTTTTAATCATTCTGAATTTAAGAAGGAAGGCATTGCAGCCTGCAATTATTATTTCCCCTGCAAAGTCATGTCTGCATCTTGTGGTGCTATCCTGAAAACGTTATGAGTGCTGTCAGCAGAAGATCAAGTACAAAGACATGGTATGGTGGAGCAGTGTGTTGGTACTCCATGTCTTTGCCAGCTTCCTGTAAGTCATAGGCATCCTTGTCAAAGCCCTGATTAGTTCTGGGTATTCTTCTATTGCAGCTATAACCAGCTGAAAAAAAAAAGAAATGAATGTTCTTCACTTTTGATACCAAAACCCCCAAACTGTGCTCACATCCACTCTCTTGTCTCCAGAAACATTCAGCAAGCACTGGTGACTGTCAGTGGCTGCAATTTTTCTGTGTGGAGGATTCACACCTTTGCTTCGTACGTACTTCCATGTCCAATGCCATTTTGTCAGACTGCCCCTCTGCTGCCACCTGTCACATGACAACAAAATGTAATGGAGTATTGGTAGGAAGGTTCAACTTCTACTGCCATATCACCAACATTTCACCTCTGATGCGTGGAGCCATTGGAATAAAATAGGAGAAGTTAGTTTTGAAGCAGCCCTCGTATTTTTACTTCCTCTTTAAGAGTTCTGTTGGAAAGGTCTCAGTGTTTGTGTTCAGTGGTTCTGGTCAGATGAAAGTTTGGTTTCTGCCCAGCAGTATTTCTAGCAGGACTTCACCTACGGGCTGGAGGAATTAGTACAGTTAAGTATGATCCTATGCCAAAATGAGCTGTTCGTAACAGCTCATCCTTTGGCTGCGCTGCCCTATCTGTTTGTGTATGATGAATGATTCCATTTTTATTATTGAGTTCTTCATACATTAAGAAACATTTTACTGATATATTTTTTTTATTCCCCTCTACAGTCTGGCTGTCACATCTCTTTCAACACTTTCTTGACTGTCAAAACTGTTCATTTCAGTTAATCTATCAATTAGAATATAGCAAATTGCATGGTTTTGGGCTCTTTTACCTATTTACATGCCCATCTCTTCCAGGGTCTTTGGTAGCTTCTGCTGTGAGAGGGCTATATGCATGGATACACAGATATGCATGTACTCAACACCAAGGTGGAAGGGAAGATAAAACTGTATTTTTCTTGTTATTCATATGAAACTTTTTAAATGAAGTAAAAATATGCAGGAACAGGAAGTGCTGTCTATATTTCTGCCAGCAGCAGCAGGGCTTTTGATTAAATCAGGTTTCATTGTACATGTGTGGCATAGACGCTGTAGAATTAACACTGCAGTAGTTTTCTTGTTTGAAGTTACTGTTCACTGAGGCATCACTGTTTCTTTATCTTCACAAAGATAACTGCTTCTCATCACTAAGCCTCCTGATGGCATTATGATCTGAACACTTTAGATGTATACAAAGGGCTGTGGTTTTTTTTCTGCCCTCAGTAAGATTATAGATTATGGGTAGATTATAAGGATCACACACGTTTCTATGGATCTAATCCAAGTGTAATTGATGGATGTACCACTTGATTAAGGGCTGGGTGCACATCGAAACAGGCTGGCAACTTCCCTGTAAAAAATTTGTTGAAGTTGTGTGGTCTGTAAACTTTGATTTGAAATTGTAGAATTGCTAGATTTGAGCCAGCCAAATAACCCTGTACTTGGAGCAGAAAATCTGCTAGACTACCTGCCTTTTTTTGAGGTGGGAGCATGGTAGAAGACAGAGGTAGTGTCTACAGCCATTGAAACTGCCTCCTTCAATGTTTTTTGACCATACAAGCTAGTAAAGTTCAACTGTGACCTTGTTTAAGCTTATTCCAAAAGTGAAGTCATTTCTGGCATGCAAAGCAAGTCGTTGAAGCTTTAAAATCATGGCTCTATAAACTGTGTTCTTCTGCATTACAAATAAACTATTAGTAAGCACCATTTAAGACATGAATTTGGGCTGTTTTGTTTCAACCCGTATGTACAGTTCAGAAGGTCAGGCATTACCGCAGTGTCTCTCCTGTTATTTTAGGGCTCTCGTGTTATGGTTGGCCCTGATCACTTGGCATTTGGTTTCAGTTAGTTTTTCCATGGGTTTGGTTTTTTTAGAATAGACACATAGGAAGAAAAATCCAGCAAGTTGCAAAGTTCACAAAGGCCTGAGGACTGTGATCACTTTTAGATGCTAGCAGTTGAAAGAAGATAAGCATCTCAGCTTAAGGGCTGCGACTGTTTAACCTAAATATAGTGAATCGAAGTTATGGAGAAAGCAAAATTCGTTGTGGGTTGTGGGGTAAGGAGAGGCAAAAGGAATATAGAGGCAGTTGGTATTGTAGTAGCTGTGGATTGCTTTCCTACTTGTGCCATTTTTGTTCAGTTGCTCTAAATATAGAGGTGAACATGCGAAAGTGGAGAAACAGTGCTCTTCATGGCAGTATAGTTCAGTAATTAGCTCAATAAATAATAAGAAGAGTGGAAGAGGGATTTCCTTCAGGTTAAAATGCTGACCCCTTGATCCCCAGCTGTGGCTCATCATTTAAACTGGCGTTTTTCTTGTTGCTGTGGTTTTTACTGTAAGATGTTGTTTTTAACCTCTGTGTGAAGACCTGTGCAGCAAATGTAGGCAGCCTTTGTTTAAAGAATGCCTGGGGGTAAAGTGAAAATTCCAAGGACTATATTTCAAAATGCATGTGGCTGTTTAAATGATCAAATTCTTGTATTCAAAGGAGCGTGTGTATCCTACGTTGCCTCAGGGTTTATAGACTTGCCATCTAATTCATGTGGTAAGATTTTCAAAACTGGGAACTGCTTAATACTAAAGAAAATGTTACTCTCCTTCCTAAGACTGCTTTTGAATATTGAATGAAATACATTAATGCCAGCATGAAAGAGGTGCATTTTCTGTAGCTGTGCAGTGGTAGAGACTGGCTGCTTGTGTATAAATACTAGTAGGCATGAAGGAATGTGTATATGTGTCTTTTCAGTCATGAAGAAGTCTTAGATACATGTAAATCCAGAGAATGCACAACTGTGTAAGAAACTGGTGGAGGTGGAATCCTGGAAGATAGAGTTTAGTTAATCTTTTTGGACTCTGCAAACAGTCTGCTGTCAACAGAAATTTGATGCTGGAGCCCTACCAGGACTGTGCCCAGAGGTCAGTGAAAGACAAGAAAACCTAAATAGAAAGTACAGATTAAGCTGGTAAGAAGAATCTACATCTCCCACTATTTTCTACACCTGAAAGAGTGTTTATGGCTCATGCTGATTTATGGCTCATTAGCTAATTTTGACAGGTTTTGGTATAGTCAAATTTCTTTAAATACGTGTGACAGTATCAAGGCTTGGGGTTTGGGTTTGTTTCAGATTTCAGGTCTTTTATGACTCTTATTCTAATCCAAATTAAAACTGTTTCAAGACTGCACGATTTTGATAATGTAGGTTTATCATATTCATAGCAATTTGAGTGTGCAAAGACTGAGATTTACAATACTAGTAGCGCAGCATCTTTTTGAAGACATCTTATGTCTTCCATCTTTTTTCCCAGCACTTGCATGACCACACAGTTAAACATAACTTCTGTTCCAGAGAAAAGCACAGCAAGGATAAAATAATGTCTACTAAAACACTCCTGGCTTCTCTCATTGCAATATCACACTGAGATTGAAGATAGAAAATTTCATGTTCTTGTGGAATAGAGTGATTTGTTCTCAGTTTCTACTGAAAGTAAAAACAATTGTGAAGTGTTTCCTATCAATGTTAAGGAACATGTATATTAGTCTAGGTGTGTACGAGAAAGAGATGGTTAAGGTTACTACTTCTGCTTGCTGTGGAAAGATCACAAATGTCTTGATGGAAGATATGGTCTGTAACACCTGCGTGAAGTTGAGAGGTTCACTGTACTTTGGATGAAGGATCCTGTTAAAATCAACGCTTCTGCTTTTTAAAATCCTCCCATACATTTTCCAGCTACCCATGCATCTTACGTGCCTGCTCATTCCTTGTGTACTCCTCAGCCCTGCTACCTCCAACATTAAGTAGCCCTGCCACCCAATGTTTACTCTTTTACTTGTATCACTAGGGAGTCTGTAGACCCCGAATGTTTGTAAGTTGCGTAGATCCTCACTTGTTTACTGCACACAGATTGTCAAATCAACATAAGCAACATATGCTACTATCGCAGTACTATCACAGTATAAAAGTGTAAAATATTTGAAGGATAGTGTCTAACCCCTGTACATGCACATCCTTGTGATGTGGAATACTTTGCTTGATTTTAAACCAATTTCTGAGTGAATTTCTAATGTGCACAAGTTTCTCTTAATCTTTTGCTGATTTTCTTTAATGTTGTAAAGCATGCTGTTGAGCAATACGAAGTACAGTTTGAATGAGGAATGTTGTCTCAAGACAGTGTTTATTATATATGTTCAAGGAGTGTGACAAGAGACCTAGATCATCTCTTGCTTCTAGCTAGCTGGACTTGGGTGACTACCAGAGGAAATTACTCAGTGAAAATCACAATCATAGTCCAGCAGACAACTGCTGTGGCAGTGGAGAAGTACTGCCATAAACCAAATGCAGCACTGCATAATGAACTGTAGCTGCTTTATCTGAATAATGCTGGCTGACTCTACAGTAATGTGAGGATTAAAACTGGGAACATAAGTATTTCCTTGCGAAGGAAAGTAAGAACCAAGCCTCCAGAAAGGAACAAGAATGTCTTTTAAAGTTATTTTCTATTTCTACCTAGCGTTGCTTAGTTCAACAAGGTTGGCTTACTTGACTGAGGCCCCATTAAAGTGTACTTTACTCAGTGTCACCTAGAGTTTAAGAAGTTCAGGAAGAGAGCAGAAGAAATATTTTTGTGTGCTTTCAGCAGGCCTCTGCAGGGCTTCAGCAGTAAGGGAGCTATTGTGTGCAAAGGGCTCGATCTGTTGGATGGAGCCCATTAACCTGGGAGGGGAAAAGGGAGCATTGCAGTTAATGGCAGGAAATCTACTATTTATTATCAGTCAAAACTTAAAAATACGTGTAAATCTCCAGAGAGAACAAGAATGTAAATGTAGCATCACATTCATTAAAAAGTATCTCTGCCCAACTTCTTTCCTGCTTAGCAATATGAAGTACTAAGACCCTCTTTCATGCTTTCTCCTTTTTGCTAACTTGCATGACTTTCAAGTAATTTTTCCTCTTTCCTTGTGGTTCTTTTTTACTTCAGTAAATCTCCACCAAATATTGGACACAAAAAAGCAGGAGAAAAGAAATACCACAGCCTTCAATTTCTGGAAAAATATCTGTATATGCAACTAATTTCCTTAAACTGAAGCGCACTCTTATTTACTTAGTGTATATTTGAAGCTGATGAAGTTTCAGTGACTATCGGTCTCTGGAATGAAATACGAGAAATAAAAGCTACTTGAATTCATGGAAGTTATTGAGTCTTAGACTTTGTTAGCTATAGACTGTAGCTATTTTAAGATTTAGTATGAAGTGTTCTTCAGACATCATCATCCTCTGATGCGTTGCAGAAGTGAGAATGTTCACCTTGTACAGGAGAGAAAACATTATGGCTAAATATAATTGGCCAGATGATGAATTAGGTCTAAGCTTCTGAATTATTGGGATTTGGTTAGGCCTGCTATGGTATTGGGTAGGAAACAGCACCACAGAGTATGGCAGCTGCCATGCCAGGCCTTAACAGAGTGCTCTGTGCTAGAAATAGTCATGGGAATGAGGCTGTTGTTTCATTCTTTTGTCTTTTTATGTATCTCTGGCTACTGCCAGTCAGAAATCTTCTGATGAGATGAATCCATTTGCTGAACTGGAATTGTTGCCAGGAAAGATTCAACAATCTAGCTGAGTTTTTTGATATTCCTATTCTGCTATTTCTCTCTCTTTCTCTCTGTTTTTTTCTTTTAGAAATTCAGCGTTGAAATGCAGCTTTCGCTCAGATAAAGGAGATGAAAATCTGAAGGAAGTATTCCAAAAGGGTGGAAAGCAAAACTGTTCTCTCACGCCTATCTGTTCTTCTGCATGCGATTTGTCTGTGGACATCTTCCCTTCCAAATTTTCAGCTCCTTTTATAGTGAGCAAAAATATTTGAATTCTTAAATGCTCACAGGTTAGAGAAACTGTTTCCCTCGCTGCTTCCCCTGTAACTGTGGAGTCCTTGTTTGGGGACTGATAGCACTGGGACGACAGCCAGGAGGGACACAATTCAGTGGGGCTCCAGCTGGTAGCAATGCTAACAAAGGAGGTGCTCTGAGATGCTTTTGTTTTACTATCATCAATGTCCCATTGTTTGCCAGGATAATTGCCCAGTTAATCCTAACTGGTCGGATAATCATATAAAGCTGATGTCCAGTGTAAACAGGAGACAGTATTCTTTCTTTATCTTTGCCAGGATTGGCCTTCCATTGTTTACTACCAGGCAATTTAGGGTGACAAATTAACGTCAGGGACATGGGATCAAATCCTAATCTCCCTTACTATTCAGGTAAAGTTTGTGGTTTTAGGGCCTAATTTTACTAGATCTAAGAATTAGGTCTAATTAGATTGTGTTCTGTATTTGTAGCCACCCAGAGCTGGCATTGCTAACTTTGAAACAAATGCTTTCAGAAGTTCATGCGTTAACAAGCCTTTTTCTCAGCTCTAATAATAATATTCTAGCATCTTTTTATACCCACAGTAGAGAGGGCAGTCCCTGAGTAGTAACAGCATTTGCTACATAAAAATCTAATTATTACTTTGGCAAATCCTTTAGAAAGTTACATGCTTTACTTGGCTTAACAACATTTGTATGCCCGTCAGCTAACTAATTACAGTTATGAGAACCAAATCAAGTAAGTGTTTTATAGTACCAAAAAATCGTGTTTACCTTACCTCCTCTTTTTTCCCGTGAGCTTTAGGATCAGGATTTTCTTTGTGTCCTATGTTCTTCCTAGCCTTGCTTGCTTCCAGGTAATCGTGCTGGAAACACTTCTGGAAATTAGGTTCTGTATAGTAATATTTCACTACTGGGCCTGTTAGTCTCAGATAGCAGATCCCCGCGTACTCTGATTAAGGTACTTTTAATGGGCACAAGGTCATAGATGCTCTCCTTACTCCAGTTCTCTCACTATGGTTTTTCTGGTGGTAGGTGGAGTTAAGGCAATGGTGGAAGTGCCAGAAACATTCCCTACTATAGCCTAGGGGAACTATTTTAATGTGCCTGCTTTTCCCACTTAAGTTAATGAGAAAGGCATGTTACAGAAGGCATGAAGGAAAGGCATTCAAAGAGGAAACTTCCTAAATGACCTAGTATTTTACGAAAGACTTTTTGAGAAATGTATCTGTCTGTCTTCAAACACCCTCTGCTTTTCCTTCCAGATAACATCTTGTCCACAAAGAGAGCACAACTATTTTTACGTTCATTAGATTCAATTTTGGTTAACTATATTATCACCTGTTTTGTCTGGATTTCTAGCTGGAAGGTCAACGTGATGCATGATACAGTTTCATTTATTTGTTCCTGTAAATCTTCCTGCTACCTTTTAACCGTGACAATTTAGATTCCTTGAGTCATTTTACAAAGTGTCAGAAGTATGTTCAGGAAAATCAGTGAATCCACTTTGTCTCATGCATCTCTTGGAGGGTTTGGCCTTATGTGAGAGAGAGCTTTTGAAATTTGTGCCACCAAAATACATCGACATTGCCTTTTGTCATTTGGCTCTATTCTAAGTCGCTGTCAAGAAGATGACAGTGTAGACTGCTGTTTGATAACTTTCTGGAATAAGAGGGACTTTGGAAAAAATAAATGGTTTTTTTGTGGCTTTTTTTGTTGGTTTTTGGGTTTGTTTGTTTTTTTGCTTTTGGGAGGCAGGTTTCCCTAGATCTAGCTGCTCTTTCAAAGTCTCTTAAGGCATATAGTTCTAGTTTTCTCTTAGAACCCATGCTGACATTTAAAGGAGCTCTTCTGCAATAAAAGACTTTGGCAAGTTTTCACCAAATCAACTTCACAACTCTACTGAAACTCTGCCTATAAGGCTGATTTGTATTGGACTGGCTTGGTTCTCTTTTTGTGTTTGGCTTCTCTGAATTGTGACCTTCCCCACGCCATAGAAGCTGCATTTCCAAGGAGTGGCAAGAACACGGAAACCCAAGGCATAGGCTGGCCCAAGGGTCCCAGCTGAAGCAGTAAAAGAACTAGGAGTCTTGAAAACTCTCATAGCCACTGAATAGTTCTGAAATAAGGTTTCTTCGAAGTGTATTAGTCTGTAGACCTGCAGGAACACAGGAGCAAAGCTACGTGTACAGCTTTGTACAGCAAGAGTTTTGTTGATATTGTGAAATTTTATTTCTCAACATGGATGTACTTTATCAGATTTCAGGGAAATTTCCCCCCTTCCACTCCCCCCTTCCCCCCTCCCCCAAAAAAAACAAAAAAACACACAAGCATTTTGACCCAATCCAAAATTAAGCCAGTTTTCTTTTTTCTTTTTTGTGAACTAGGATTTTTCAGTGAAGTGAAAGTGTTGAATGTTACAGATTTACAGCAATAACTAAGTGGGGAAAACAGATTATTACTTGCACTTAATTTTTTGAAGTAGAATTTGCAATGCTAGCGTGCATCTCATTCAGATCTGTGAACAACTGAAATATGTGGAACTCTTTTATTTTTATGTTCTATTACCGTAACTTCTGAGAATAATATGCAGTAAATTAAGGCTATCCATTTCACAGTATCTGCTGCTGTGAGTTTTCTTGGTGTTCCCTCTCTGCTTTGTCCTTTCTGTTACTGTGCTTGTTCTGAGAAGTAGCAGTGTGCTCTGTACAAGCTCAGCATCAGTCCAAAGACATTAGCGCTGACGATGCTGTATCTGCAAACCTTCCCCAGAATGAATGCAATTGTCATGACATTCTGGGAGAGAACAAACAATTTCTGCTTAGTCAGATCCTAGGCTCTAATTTAGGGCTCCTTGAGGAAAGCAAAGGTATCTGCAACGGGCAGTGAACCAGCAGCTGTGCTGAACAATGTGCTGAGCAATGTCCAGCTCTTTCTGCTGGTACATTAGGTCTAAATTTCCATCTCCTAGTACTGTTCACACCTCCACAGCACAGATACAAACAAGCTTTGCTGTTTTTTTCCCATGGATAGCTTTCAAAGTTGGCCCAGAATTATACCTCCTAGAACATGCGACGGGGAGCCTCATAATAAAGCTAGGTAGCATTTGACTGTGATTTGCCAGTAGAATAACTGCTCTGTCTTGATCTGCAGGTGTAGTAGGAATTTTTGTCTGCTGACTGCTGATGGAATTGTTTTCTAGATGCAACCATGTAATGCTTGTTTTCCATGCTGATTTTCTTGGGTTCAAGCCTTTAGCTAGAAGTCAGACAACAAATGTATGACAGGAAGGAAGGACCTGTTAGGGCAGTGATGTAATTGCGCGCAGAAGAGATAGGTTCAAATTCTGGCTCAGCTGCAGGTTTCCGATGTGACCTTGCAAAAACATCCCAGTGCATCAGTTGCCATAGCAAAACAAAGATATGATTTCCTTTCTTCCACGGGCTGTCTTACATGCAAACTTTTGAGGACAAGCATTATTACTTACGGTGTTACAGAACCGGGACGATTAGCTGCCTCTGTGTTACCAGCAATACATAAAAGTGAAACAGGCAGTCTTGTTCTGCAGCAATGGCAGCCCTGCAGTGCTGTCCAGGGAATACTGATCAGAAGCACATGTGGTGTTTGAAAAGCATTTTATCACTCATTACCAATTCCCTAGTTCATCCAGCCTTCCAGTTATCCTCATGTAAAGAAAGAGGCAGTGCCAAAAGCTGATGAGCAAAGCTGTAGCTTCTTCCCTTCGCTTCTTGAGTGGGGCACAAAGAGAAACAGCAGCTGCTCTGCGCGTTATGGCACTTTATACCTAAGTTCCCCTTGTGAGTTTTGCCCCTCCAGGGTGGAAATGGAGGAAGCTGGGCCAGTGTGCAGTGTGCTGACCTGCCTCTCTCTGGAGGATCAGCCACATGCTGATCAGCCACAGCATCAGCCACGTGCAGGGGGTGATCTGCAAGACTGGGTGAGGAATAGGATCAGCTCCCTGTGATATTGCCTCAGTGCTGCTTTGAGCTTCAGCTCTGCATGCCATTCCCCATGAGGTAGGTGTCAGAGTCTGTAATGTTTTCGGCTGCTGCAGGAAGGCATCCTTAAAAATATCATCATGTGTTTATCTGGAAAGAGCTTTAAAAACAGCACGTTATGAGCAAGTCTTCTCAGTCATTGGACTCAGGTGGTGGAAAATGGACAGTGACCCACTAGTCCAGATAAGCAGCTCTAGACTGGTATGGAATGGAAATACCTTGCACTCCAAGGAAGCTATGTAGGAATAATTTGGCTTGAGAAAGATGTTTGTGGCGTGTGCCCTGGGAGCTGGGCAAAGGCACCACTGTTGTGCTGCTTACTTCTGTGAAAGGCTGCCAGGGTCTCTGAAACTTCTGTGGTGCGTACTGCAAATCTTGGAGAGATTGCTTGTGGCTAGAGAGCAGAAAGGGAGTAGTTACGTTGGTGTGGTGATGCCTTAGCAAATACATTGCACTGTAAACAAGCCCTAGGTTAGCTGGGCTGGTATCAGACTGCTGTCTCCTAATGGCATGGTAGGATGCTAGCAGAACAGTAATTCACAGGGAGGAGTGCTGTCTACAAAATTACAATGTCTCCATTTTAAGCTCCTCGTATGTTTCTGGAGGTTTTTGTCAGCCAAATATTGGCACAATATTGTTTACCCTAGCTGAAAAGACCACAGCTCGTAGTGATTGTAGGCCATTACGGCAGTAGCAAAAGGGAATGTTTCAGGCACGTTTGGGGACTTAAAGAAATATATTGACTAAGGAGGCAACACTTTGATGAGGTTCCAAGAGGAGCATATAAAAGGCCTTTTTGATTACAATGCAGTTTTAATCAGTTCTAATCTGTTTTAAACAGTTCTGCAGTAAGATGTGTGTGTTTGGGAGGATGCTTACTGATAAAGATCTCTTTTGCCCCCTCACCTATGAATTTGTCACATCAGTGACATCCACTTACAACTCTTGTCCATTTTCAATCCTTGTCCTCTTTTTTTTTTTTCTCCTTGTTTCCTGTCCCTTCCTGCTTCACGCTCTATATTCATCACCGCTTTGTTCATTTTTTATTCTCTCTTCCTAAGTGCAGGGGGATTCTTTCCACTCTGGCCATTTGAATCTAGCTGTAAATGGGTACGCCCACATAAAGGAGCAGTCCGAAGTGTTCGGTGTGCTGTCAGTGTTTGTGTTAATTAGGATTTCTTAAAGGTTGTTGAAGTTCAGTTCAGTGCCTGAACATTGGTGACTTATTTATAGTTTCCAATTGGTAAAGTTCACGGAGCTCTATAAAGTCATTTTGTTAAAGCATTTTGCTGAACCACACGGGCTCCACGCCAAACAAACTTGCCACGGTCAGATTCTTTAGATCTTAGAGCTGTGGTTGTCAAAAGTGCCAAAAAAACAAGTGCTCAAGGCCAGACTTTTGAAAGTTTGTTTAGTCATCTAACCATCTCTGAAGTGGGAGTTTGTCCTCAGTTCTTGTTGCAGCACAGTTGAGTTTAGATAGTGAGAGGAATTTGATTTTGTCACCCATCCGTGGGAAGACGCTTTTCAGCTCTGACTGTGTTTTGCTACAGGGTAAAATGTATGGCTTTTTCTTATGAAGAAAGTTATCAGTCAACACTAGATCAGTGGTAATTTTATTAGCTTCAGAACCCCATCCAGTCTTATTTGGAAGAATCTGCTTTATTTTCTATCTGCACATCTGTGTAGCAGCTGCAGTTGCACAGTTCCCAGGGGCTCAGTCTAATTTGTAGAATTACAGGGGTTGTGCCTGGCTATAGAAAAGGTCTATTAGTGTTGCTGATGTTGAAAATTTAAGCCTGATGCATTCCACATGTTTGTTTTGTTTGATTAGACTATTTCTGGGCCCGTGGAAAAAATTAATTTTAAACCACTGTAACTATTGTATTGTCTAATTCCTGATGAAGGATTTCAGGAGGTCACTGTTTCATACCATCTCCTCTGAGATTCTAACAACAGTGCCAGGTGAACTGTGAACTCAGCTGAATTGTCTCTTTTTCACCTTCTCAAGCACACACAGAAATCAATTTCTCCATTCCTGGAAAGTAGCCACTCTTACAGAAATAGCAGTTGATAGAAGAGGTGTGTACAAAGCACACAACAGTTTCATCCAAATCAAACCACTAAGATCATTTTGCACAGCGGAGTGAAGTTGACCTGATTTGAATGTGGTCAGAACACTCAGCACAAGACTTCACTACAATATTTACAGGATTCCAACAACAGCCCGTTCCCCATGGCGAAGAGAGACGTGAGGCTGTATTCTTAGACAACAGCAGATCAGCAGTTCTGCAAGTGAAAAGCACTGGAAAAAATAACACTTCAATTTCTGAACCTTTGGACAATGTATCTGTTGTCTGGAACTGACCAGGGCTTCTTGCCAGACTGAAAGCTCATAGAGGAAAGTGCCACCTACTGTGCAACCACATCCTGCTGTACATCTTCTCTGCCTTCTGTCTACACGCTGCTCATCAGCTCAAACAAAAGCTGACAGCTTTGACACTTTCTGTGCTTGAAGGAGCACTGAAGATGAATTACCAAGTGGGAACCATGTTGCCCTTCGGCATGAGCTGGGGGTGTCCTCGTGGAAAATGAACTGGAGGTGGATGTGAGAGGGGTTTAAATATTATTTAGCTGATTTTGGATTTGCTACTGTATGTAGCAAATGTAGCACTTCTTGTCAGGCTGACTGTATGAATTCTAATTTGTCAAACTAAGGCAATTATTTCAATTTAGATTTGCTTCTGATTAGTCTGTATTCATCTCAGTTGTTATGAAACATTCACAGTGCCTTCTTTCACTTCTGCTGCAGGGCTGGGTTTGCTGGAAGAAGCCAGATGATGGTTACATGGTAATGCAGTTTGCATCACAGAAGTCCTATCATACTGGAAAATACAGTCATGGAGACATTTGGCAGAGCGCAGAAATGCGATTGAGGCAGACTTCAGGAGGTACTGTGAGAGCTCACTGGAAAGTAATCCAAAGGAAAGATTTTAACACGTACAAGTATGTTGAGTGGTAATATCTCTGCAGGAAGAATCTCAATATTTTATTTGTTCTTCCTTCCTTTACTTGAATAGCTAAAAGAATATATCCTATTTATCCCAGAATCAGTCTTAAAGCTGCCAAACTGCTGTCTTTGGAGATAGGTTTTTGAACTGAAAATTTGTAAGGAGGAGGCCATTTCAAGAGAATGGTTGTTTTGGTCCTTGTGTTCCACAGCTGAGATGGATTACACAAGATACAAGCGCATCATAGCCACCCTTATCATCTAGATTCTCCTGAAACAATTGAACAAACTCCTGTAATCTCCAGTGCAGCCAAGAATTTGCCCTCACTTGAGGTCTTGAAGCCCTCTTGCTCTTTCTGTCCTTTGTATATGGCCTCGCTTTCTCCCTCACCCTAAATTCCCCAGTCTATGCTTATGGGCTTACTACATCCATCCCAAAAATGCAGCCATTCCTGTTCAGCAGCTTGCAGCAGTGTTACATAAACAAATTAAGAGAAACATGGGAATAGAGTATCAAGTATCATAGGTGACTTTAGAACTTTTTTTTAAAACATATTTTGACATTTCAAATTGCAACATACTGTCTTTGCATGTACTCTTTCTTCAAACCCGTGGTTTTGTTTTGGACAAACAGATAGTGCTGTAAGAATTGTTTGAGTGCTTGCAAATACATGTTGGGAGGTGCAGCTTGAAGCTTATCACAACAGAAGCAAGCACACACAATGGTTTCAAACGTCTTTCACCTATAGTTAAGAGTGATTTTGTCATTGATTTAAGTAACAAAAATATTGAGGCCAGTGAAATGAAGATGACTAATCACATTTTCCTGTTCTTTGTTTACCTTTCATTCATTATCTCATTATCTATTCTTTAACTATCATCTCACTATTTAATATTCCTTTAGCTAAATATGTGCAAACAAAGTATATTTTTGGATGCTGGATAACTATCTGTTTGCTCTGACAACTTAGATAGTTTGCCTTTCAGCGAGGCTGCCATGATATTGTGCAAAGTCTTCTCATTTGCTGCACCATTCTGGTTACCTCTTCAGCCATGTTCTCTGCTCCAGCTTTCACATCTGAATTTCTGTGTAATGTCCAAATTAAGTTAACTCCGTCGCTCTGTGGAGGACTTCAAGCTGAAAGGAAAAGATTAATGGTCATTTAATAACCTGTGGAGAAGACACTACTTTAGTTGTCTTCATTGTTTAACATTAGTTGATATATGTGCAACAGAAAAAACGAAGTAACGGGAACAAACTCAACCGAGTCAGGAGATGTTTGGAAATTCAGATGTGTTTTTGGTTTAGTGAAAGCCTGAAAAAGGTAACAGATGTATGGGAAACATGAAAATGTGTGGGCTAAAGCAAAGTGAGACTCCATTACTCAGCTTTACTAAAATACATTGGTAGGACATGAAGCCCTACTTTTGTGGTCTGAAAAACAAATGAACTTTGGATATCTCAGTTCATGTCTGTAAGCATAGGTACTTGAAGGAAGTGAGGCTACGCCAGTATGTCTCAGTTAAAGTCTGTCCCCCTGTACCTGTCTAGGTCAAATTCAGGTTTCTGAAAAGCTGTGCTTTTCAGCGAGTAAACCCTTGTTGCCATTCACTAGAATGAATCCAATTGTTAATGCAGTGTAAATTTTTGTCAATTATTGTGTTGCTAGTAAAATTGCTTGGCTTTTACCTTCCCCTGTTGTCTTTATCTTTTCTTTTTTCCTTGTCAACAGCCAACTAAAGAAGTGGAAGGCTTCTGTTAAGCTGGTACTCCTGCAGAACTCAGCTTCTGGAATGGACTGTTGCAAACCTTGAAAGGCTGAAAGTGGATACTCTTCTGTGAGAGTCGCATTGTGCCAGCCCTCCAACTCTGCACGTTTGTGAAATGGTTGGTTATGAAAAGTACCGTCACTCTTAGGCATACAGCATAAATAAAAGGAAAGGAAAGGTTGCTGCTTGGTTTTCTACCAAGTTTGTTTCCATTAAGAAGTACTAGAATCTGAATTTCTGCATTTTCTGTTGTTGCTATTGTTTTGTTTTTTTTTTTAAATTATTTTATATTTATTTTTTGAGCATGTAACTGTAGGACGATCCATAAAATTTCACTGTGTGAAAAACTGCTCAGGGAATTCTAACACACTCTACCAGATCACTACATCAGCGTGCCAGGGAATGAATGGAGAATGTTTACGTTTAAGGTAAACACTGATGACATTAGGAAATATTACTTAAAAAACTAGGCACATTGTTTTAGCTTCGTGTCCTCTTGAGCTGAAAGTAGTTGAAGAAATTAGAATGTTATTACTGAATGGAGGAATATAGTATTCTGGGGTGGAAACTGACATGCATTTAATTTGTTTTAATACTGGATGAAGAGATTGCTTCTTTTAGTGACTGCTAAGTTCAGATGCGGAGTTCAGTTTTTATATAAGTGGGCTCCAGAAAAATGCTAATAGTTTGAAAGAAACATAGGCAGAAGAAATACATTTTGTTTAGCAGCACAGAAGGGTCACCCTTTTGTGAATGCAAAGATGAGTCTGAATGAAAGGGAAAGGGGTAGATGATTTTAGCAGAAGATCCTCCAGCTCTCCACTTTGTGTGGCCTAAAACAGTCCCTGTCATTGGGAAGCAGGGGGCTCACAAAGCCCCTCAGACTTTATCTCCAAGTTGTCCCTGAGAGATTTTGTCTTCACCAGGTATGTAAAGAGCCCTGGGTTCGTTCCTGAAAATTGCAACCTCTCGATCAGTGCACATGATGTGTTTGCAAATTGCTATGAAACCATCAAACATTTGCTGGGATAAGTATGCAAACGTCCGTGGCAAATCTCCATAATTGCTGGAACTTTCCTTCTCCTGTAATTCATAGCAATTCTTGAAAGATTCCCAGATTTTCCTACGTTGCTATTTTTATTGTGAATGGGAAAAGTGGAAAGTGTTTATGAACAGTACCAGATGTAGACACCTTTTGTGTAAAATTACTCTCTGCTCTTCTAATAGCGCACAGAGATGACTTCATGCTGTACATTGGCATCATTGTATGGTCTGCATTCACAAGCATGTTGTGAAATTGATTCGAAACCAAATGCTGGTATTTAATATGCAAGAAAATACCATGTTTAGCTGCCTACAGACTGCATTTTTAAAATAATGATTGCCATGCCATGCCAGCCATGTTCACTTCCAAAAGTCAAGATGAGTTGCAAATTTTCCTAAGCCTATTTTTTCCTAAGCCTATTCCTAAGCAGTTCTTGGCTCTTCAAGAAGTAGCATTACAAAGGAATTCAAGTAGCTCGTTATAAAGATCAGTTTGGCAAATCAAATAAAAATGTTTTATCTGTTTAATTTAATTTTGAGTAATTTTCAAGATGTTTGGGAAGCCAGCAGTAACTAAGGATGTTGTGCATAGCAGCTTCAGCTGGCTGCATCGCACAAGCAGAATTTTGGGGGTGGTTCCTCCCCAGTTGGTGTGGAATAGGAAGTGGGATCCAGAGTACAATCCCCAGCCCCTTACAGTGGCTGGTGTGTAAGTCTTTCTCTAGAGAAAGACCAGTCAAAAGCAAAAAGCATATAAAAAGCATCTCCTTAGTGATATCTGAATACAAGGGCTCTCCAAATTACCAATAAACCAATAAGAAAAACAATAACAGCATCTGAAACAATCTTCCATCAGAAGAGGGGTGGCCAGCAGGGACAGGATTGTCCCTCTCTGCTCTTGTGAGGCCCCATCTGGAGTACTGCATCCAGGTCTGGAGCCCCCAGTACGAGAAAGATAGAGAGCTGTTGGAGAGGGTCCAGAGGAGAGCCACAGAGACAATCAGAGGACTGGAGCACCTCCCCTGTGAGGAAAAATTGAGGGAACTGGGCTTGTTCAGCCTGGAGAAAAGAAGGCTCCAGGGAGACCTCATTGTAGCTTTTCAGTACTTGAAGGGAGTGTGTAAACAGGAAGGGGAACGGCTGTTTACGAGGGTGGATAGTGATTGGACAAGGGGGAATGGTTTTAAACTGAGACAGGGGAGGTTTGGGTTGAATATTAGGAGGAAGTTTTTCCCCCAGAGGGTGGTGAGGCACTGGAACAGGTTGCCCAAGGAGGCTGTGGATGCCCCATCCCTGCTGGCATTCAAGGCCAGGCTGGATATGGCTCTGGGCAGCCTGGGCTGCTGGTTGGTGACCTGCACACAGCAGGGGGTTGGAACTGATGAGCGTTGTGCTTCTTTGCATCCAGGCCATTCTGTGATCTTATCTGTCACATTGGCTTATGAGGGTTCCAATGATTTAAATGATCTTGAAAATCTGTTTCAAGATAAATCTAGTACAGCTTAGTTAATGTTGCAATTTTAGTAACAGGTAAGCTAATGAAGGAATGGTAATGACACAGGACTAAAGAACTAACGATACTTTTTTTTTTTTCTCAACAAAGAAGCTCCTGAACCAGAGATGACAACTGATTGACTAGTGGCATCCTTTTTAGACCCACTCACCAGCCAGTAACGCCAGAAAGCTGTCTGAATACCTGTTTCTTGCTTGCTGTGGAGATGTGATGAAGATGCACTCCACCTCAGCTCTCTGAGATTAGGTACGCATGAATAGAAGCATTGATGTTTTTTCCATGCTAGTTTATGCTTTGTTGGTATCAGTGGTATGGTGCTGTGGGCTCAGGGCTTGCTGCATTTGAAATTGGAAGAAGTGATTCCCAGGAAAAAAACCTAATTTCCTTGGGACAAGATCTGTGTCCTCACGTACATCGCTTTTCAGCCAATACCTGCTCAGTCATGCATTTCCTATAAGCTTTGTTTTGCTTAGCAGAGGTATCTCCCACATGAGCAAGCTCAGTGAGCTGTGATATGGTATGATATCAGAACAACCATGTTCTACTGTCAAAACCAACAACTGATGTTGGAAATTATTTTGCCACTGATGAAGGGAATTAGACACGTAAAAAACCATCATTCAGTTTTGAGGGGAATAATCAAACAAGGGGAATGGAGCAGATTCCAGTTAGTACCTGGCCACTGTAATGCTTCTAAATTCTGTTGTGCAACTTTTGTTTGCATAAACTGTACAACATGACTTATTTGCTCTAATCAGCATAGGACTTTGTGGGTGTATAGGTCTACATGAACTCAAAGCGTTTGGCATTCTTCTACTAGCCAGATAACATCTCTGACAAGGAGGGCAGTGTTTGAAGGAAAAAAAAAAAAAGAGGCTGTTTAAATTGAGGATCACCGGGACTGGAGAGATGGAGTGCAGGCACTTCAGAGGTCTGGACAGGTTTCATCAATCAGGAGACTGCACATCACCATGCAAAAAGGAGACTTGGACTCCTGAAGTTTTTTGGTCGTGTATTAGAAAGAACAATATGGTAAGCCCTGTGACAGACATTGAATATTTTTCCTGAGCACCAGATTAATTCAGTGTTTGTGCAAGTAAAGCTTCCTAGGCATCCCAAATGCTGCTACCTATTTGTAAAGTACTGGCAAAAGGTTTTCAAAGCACTTAAAATTATTCAAGCATACCAGCTTCTGCAATAACAAGTTGTTTCCATCTACAATTGCTATGTGCAGTTAAGCTGAAGACTAAGTGAGGTTTTCCATGTCTGTAAAGGTTTATAGTTCTACTTCTTTATTTTAACATAATTTTATACAACAAATAGTGTGTGCACTGTGTATATGAGGAAATGAAAGCAATTACTATTTTTATAAACATTCAGCAGAATGTGATTACTTCAGCCCACCTGCAGGTGGTATTTAATCTGTAATGCAAGTAGTTAC
Organism: Lagopus leucura; assembly: GCF_019238085.1. Classification (NCBI taxonomy): domain Eukaryota; kingdom Metazoa; phylum Chordata; class Aves; order Galliformes; family Phasianidae; genus Lagopus; species Lagopus leucura. The sequence goes on along the minus strand of NW_024962284.1, from coordinate 2,685,792 downwards.
AAAGATACTCTAATCACCCACAGGAAAAGGCAAACAAACAAAAACATGGCAGGAAATGCCTATTTCTGATTAAGCCCATGGAACTGAGATTAGCCAAAGCAAGCTGTGTGACATAACAGGAATGGAAAGAGCTGATGTTAGCCTCAGGAAAGCTAGTGGAGTTTGTAAGTTGATTTGGATTCAATATGTTTTTTGTTATTAACTCAGCCCAGGATTCTCAGTGGTATGAAAAGTAACTTCCTAATTACAGATGTGATTAGATGCTGTACTCCCTCTCTTACTAACCTTGACTTCAGTGAAGTCAGGATTTCATCCTTTTGACAGTGTCTGCCTCCCAGAAATGTAGCCATTTTACTCAAACCAGGTCTTCTCTGCCCTCCTGTTTTCTATCCGTAGTATTCCAACTTTGAAAACCTTTTAGGTGAGACTCTAATAGCTTGTGCAGCACCCTCTAAAATAAGTAACTGTATGGTACCGTACAAATTGAGAAATGTTGCTGCATACCTGTTCTGTAGCATTTCGTGGATTAAAGAAGGAACACAACACCATCTGCAAAGGTAACCTCCACATTTCTTCAGAACTTGCATTTGCATCTCACTACATAGATTTACAATTGTACCCAACATACTGCTTAATGATGGCATTTATATTTGGGAATATGTGATTAACTTCTCTTGTGTCATAAAATAGTATTTCTAGGGCAATCTGAGCCACATTCATAGCCAACAAAAGCCTTACTTTACTCTTCCTCTGTGATTTTGTTTCTTCTTTAAATCATATGTTGTGATTTCCGTATCTTTTCACTGCAGTGCTGCTGAAGTTTAGAATAAGTATTTATGCACTATTCTGTTCTTACAAAAAGTCTGCAATTGATTTTCATCCAGTCAAACTTTATGCGTGCCCCAAAATAGACCCTGAAGTTGTAATGGGAGCTAGATATGATCCACCCTTTCTTATGCAAAACTATATAGTTTCGGTATGATTTTAAGGCATAAAACAAAGATAATACTTCTCATTCTGAATGGTAGTTTCTGCCTCAAAGTCTGTGATTACTTTCATTTATTGGTACTCTACCTGGAAGCATTGCTGTCTTGCTCATGAAGCAATACAGAGCACCTCCTCAAACTTCCAGACCTAACTATCATTGTTGTCATGTCTTCCTTAGAGTTTATGTCTGCTTTTAATTCATGCTGCCTTTACTTTCAGTAGCTTTTGGAGACAATAGTTCAACTAGAAATCTTCCTTGTGTATTTATATGCAGGGGGAGATGGCTCTGTTTGTGTGAGGGGATAAAACAGTGCTGGAGAGAGTGCTGCTCAGGAATGATGCCAGGAAAAAAGCCAAGTTTTTCTGAATCACAGAAGGCCTGACAACAGGCTCAAGAGGTTTAGGGAGGCAGCCTATTTTTCCTGCATTTTCTCTCTCATGACTTCTTAAAGCCACTGCACCAGAAATGCTGTTCAGAACCCGAAGTGCCAAGCCAGTGGACTGTAAGTGGCAAAATGTTTCACTGTATGTCTTGTAGCACAGAGGTAAGATGTAGATTCATGGTAGATCCCTGCATGTCACCGTCAGGATCTGTGAGCCACTGACCAATGTATAACATCTGTATCGTTTAATCTGACACAGCAGTAAACGCAGGCTTGGAAAAAGTGTAAAATGCGTGCATAGTAGCTGACATATATTCCTTACAGAACAAATTTTGCTCTTTGCAAGACTCTTTATGCATCTAGATATTTATTCTTGGTATACCCCAAACGCTCCTGACTTCCAAGCAGGAATTTCAGCTGTTACAGAGTCACAGATTTCCCTTCGGTTGCTATATGTTGAGAAGGTGAATGAAGACTCTGCAATACACAGCCGTTCTGTCCAAAGTGCCAAGCAAGGCAACAGGCCAGTCTGGACACTTGCTGACTCTTCCTGCAGCTTTCCACAATGTCTGACTAAGATGGCTTTCTATTTAGTACCTGCTGCTGTCAAGCTTTCTGCTCAACAATCCTTCTATAAGCAATGTTTCAACAGTCAAAATGCTCGCTTAAAAGAGTTAAGACTGAAGAGTTGACTTAGAAAAGAAAACATTTCTTGCTTCATGCTGGATCTCTCCCCTTGCCTCTTTCCTCAGCTCTGACTGTTAAGGAGGAAGAATTTTACAAGAAAAGAGAAAGCAGGTTTTAGTTGGTTTAGTTAGCAAGCAGTAAGGGGTTAAAACTTAGTAGCATATATTCGTTGGGAAAAAAATATAGGGAGGAGGATTGTGGTACCTGATTTGTTTATTTTTCTAGCTGAGGTTTTTTCCTCTGAAGACGCCAGCTTGCTGGAGCAGGACTCCATATACAGAAGGTTCATTTACAGTGGCAGGCAAGCAGCTGTGCTCTCAGCTCTATTTAGTTTATGTTGTGATTGATGACTTGAGTGGGAGATGTGAAGAGTGAATTAACAGCTTTAGTAAAAACACATTGTTTGTCTTCCCATTGACTTTCCACTTCATGTCACCTTGTCTGTTTTGTCTTTGGAGGACTCCTTTCCTTCCTTTTTTTCATTTTCTTAATTTATACTTTCTCTTCACCACACATATTAGTTCTCTGAAGAAGTTATTACGCTCACCCCTGTTGGTGAAAAACTCACACTTGAAAGGAAAGAAGCCTTTGAACATCCAGCTGTAGAAGAGAGTTTTAGAAAAGAATTACAGTAGGGCGCGTTTGAAGGGTGGTTAGGATAGGAGCCTGCGATCTGGGAGATTTTCCTCCTTTTGTTGGCATTTTGTAATGCCTTATGACTGTAAAGGAACCAGTGTCACTCTCCCACAGAAAAAGTCCAAGTGATTTGGTTTATTTCTTTTTCTTTCCTCCTAGTGCCCGAGTGTACGCTGTGCAACGCTACTCTGAGCATATAAAAGTGAATTGTGTGTGATTTGTAGAAGCTGTGAGCTTTTGTCTTTTCATTGTTTAAAAATGCTGAATGCCAAGGAAATGGAACTAAATGGGATCTCAACAGACTGTTTAATTTCTACCTCAATACAAGGCCAGACAACTCATTCTTGAGATCTCACAGATGTTCTGCTCATTCTTAGACATCTACAATGATGAACTCTCTGCAGTCAACATATGCTTGACTTCTACTATCCCAAACTTGAGAATATTTGATTTTATTAATTCTTGAGTGTTCTGTCATGAAATTTAATCCACCTTGATTTCATACTTCACGTATCTTGAGAGTAGGTTTCCTGTCCTTTCTGCAATATCTTTTTGTTTAGTATTCTGCCTGGCTTATATGTTCCTTTCTGCAGGCTAAGCATTCCATGCCCAGGCTTTCGGCCAGTTCCAGTACCTCCTCTTCTTTCTTGAAATGCAGCACCCTAAAATTAGACATTATGCCCCGTCTAAGTAGACTGAAAATGTGACTTCCAGGCTGACTGTACATCCCATTGTGCCATAAACTTTTTTCAGAGGATGACCCGCTGACTCAGGCTGGCAGCACTACTGCATCCCTTTATGCAAACCTACCATCCGGCCATTAGCTGTCAGATATTCTAATGGCTGATTATCCATTCCTGTGTACTTGTCATTATGGAACAGCATTCTCTTCTTTACAGACCAGTTCTATTGTGTAGAATCAAGTTTGGTCTCCAGTGCATTGATTTTCCCCTTATCTTCATGTCATTTATCAATTAATAGCCTCACTCCCAATTCTCCTGACTATTAGCTGCCTAGTCCTGGTCATTCATATTGGTTGTAGTAAAAATCCTGTGGCATCCTTGGGAGAATCCTAGCTTCCATTTACATTAAACATAGATAAGTATTTGAATAGTGTTCTCTTTTCTAACCAGCTTTGTACCTGACCTTTTGCATTTTAATCTAGGCAGCCATCAGTGTGATTGTAAGAAAATACCAAAAGCTTTACTAATGTAAACTTTTGTGTTATCTATGCCTCTACATAATCATAAGACTTGACACAATATAATAGAGAAAAAACTAGAGTGGCAGTACATTACTTTCTCTTAACTTGGGTTCACGCTAACTGCCACTTATGAACTTATTCTCAGTGTTTACACATAGATTAGTTAATTATTACATGCCAGTATTTTTTTCAATGATTGAAATATGCTGTCAAGCCTGAAAATTCTCAGCTGTTCTATTTCTGCTCCTCTGTATGTATGATCACCATTTTCTCCCTTCTGCAGTCTTCTGGCATGCTATTAGTCCTCCATAGTTTTCATCAGATAAGCAATTGCTGGGGGGCTTTCACCAGTCTTCCTCAGGTTTTTGTATATGTTAGCCTGACTTGAACGTATTTAACCTACCTAAGTGCTCTCTAACTTCTCCTTCCCTTGTTCTTCAGTATTAACTAAAATTGCATGTAATTGTGATTCACCTTCTGAATTTTAATGGATAAAAAGCTTTAATGACTTTGGTTTTAATACTGTTCGTCAATAGATTCCTACTGGCTTAATGGACAAGCTGGGTCAGGCTGGGTATTAGGAAACATTTCTGTACTGTGAGGGTGGTCAGACACTGGAAACAGGCTTCCTTGCAAGGTGGTTGGTGCCCTGTACCTGTCAGAGTTCAAGAGGCATTCAGATAACGCCCTCAATAACATGCTGTAACTTTTGGTTAGCCCTGAAGTGGCCATGTGGTTGGACTTAGAGATTTCTGTAGGGCCCTTGCAACTAAGCTATTCCATTCTATATTTAATATGACATCAGGAGCTGCTTTCTAGGGACCTTCTGCAGCCTTAGGGTAGGGAAAATACTTTTTTTTTTTTCTTAATAGTCATAAAAAAAAAAAAGAGAGAGAGAATTTGTAACATTTCTTGTATAACATGGGAATATAGCAAAATATGTGTGGACCAGCACAATACCTGGGAAGTCAGTGTATAACTGGCACGCTATCTGCATATTGTTCTTTTTCCAGGCCCCTTTACAAGCTGATGGTGGATCACTGTGGCAAACTGCATTACTTGGTAAGTCTACTTCCAATTTGGAAGTCTGATGGGATTCAACTCCCCAGTCAGATTTACACTGAAGCACAGATGGGCTCTGGTCGTTTATTTTTCACTGGGCAGACGTCTAGATGCAGTACAGAATCCTAAAAAGACAAGAACTGAAGTGAATCACATCCTTTGCTGCCAGGCATAAGGGTGTATCTGAGACTTCAACAAATGAAACAGTGGTTAAATTTATTACTGCCTACTGGGATTTTGGTGTCAGTTTAATAATGAAGCATTGAACTAAATGGAAACAACCAGTAATACCTGTGAGGGGGAAAATAACATGGCCACTGAACTTTCCTGTTAGCAGTGTGACTGCTCTTCTGTTTTATTGCAACATTTTTGTTCCAGTCAAGGGGTTTGCCTCTACATGCACATGAAATAAGACTGCCAAGAGAGAGAACACAACTTTAGGACTTGAACAGAGATAATAGTATGAGAGTATAAAAGCCTAAACTGTCGTTGAAATACACATGTTAAGAATAAAGTAGTTTTCATTTTAATGATAAATCTCACGTGAATCAAGAGCCAATTTAATTTGGAATTATGGTGCTTTCATTTTCAGATTGATTGAGGTAAGGCAAAAAGGTATTTGACGAGGAAGTTGTGGACCTTGCTATGTTCAATTTTTAAGAAGCAGAATAGATAATTTAGGAAGTTTTACGTATTTATTTTCCTGTTTCCAGCATAGAAGAGTATGTGAAAATGAAAAAGACTTTATTGGCAAAGCAGTAGTGATCTTTCTTCCCACTACTGATCAGAGCTGCGTGAATTGATTTTGCAAATTCGACACTGAAAAATGAGCAATTGTTCCTAACAGATGCTCTGTCTCAGCAGGGAAACTAGTGAAACTTTTTCTGTTGAAAATGAAGTTGGAGTTCGAGTAATATATAAGTTGCATAAAACTTGTATGTTTTGAAATATAATTATTATAAAACTAATTAGTAATTATTGTTTGTCTTTCAAGAATAAAGAAGAGGGCTAGGTGCTGTACAAACACATGACGTCTGCACAGATACGATCGCAGAATCGCAGGCTGAATGGATTTTGAAAGATCAGGGTTTATCATGCTGCCCCAAGGCAAGATTAACTAACCCAGTGTTATTTCTGAGAGATGTTTGCATCAGTTGTTCTTAAAAGTCTCCAAAGGTGGATGCTTCACAGCTTCCAAGGGCAATTTATTCTGGTGCTTTACCACCCTTCCTGTTAGAGAATTTTTTCCCGTAATGTTTGAACATAAATTTCTGTTATTGCAATTTAAACTTTTTATTTCTTTTCCTAACCACCACAGATATTTGAAAGATTATTTGCTCCATCTTGCAACAGCCTTGAACTCTGTTATTTTACTCCTCCCTTCCTCAGCCTGCTTTTTCTTTTTGGCTACGTGACAGCAATTAATTCAGGCCTTTCATGTAGGGTGGCTGTTCTGGGCCTCTGGTCTCCCTCTCTTGCCTTACTCAGGAGTCCTTCTGGTGCTTCAACTTCCCTGAAATGTACCCAAAGTGAGAAGCCAGTTCTTCAGCTGAGGCATTGCTGGCAGATGAAGGACTCCTGCACACTTGCATGTTCTGCTCCAGCTTGCATCCTAGTGAGGTGTTTGTATTTTTCAGATTACGTGTCTGATTTGTGCTCAGCTGGTGGTCCCTTACAACTTCCAAGACGTGTCATGAAAAAGGTCTCTTATTTTCATAACAGGTCTAACCCTAGCTCATTGCTCTCTATTGTGAATCTGTGTAGTCGGTTAATCTGACCTAAGTGCTGTCCTTCTGTTTTTTCCAAGAGAGACTTACAGTGCGTTTTAGAGCTAGACAGAGGCTTGAGGTATGGAAGAAAAAAATGGCTTAGACAAGATCACACAGGGAGCTTGGGGAAGAGCCAGGAATCCTTTCTGACTGACCTCCAGAGGCCTCATCTGCGGAGTCTCCTCCCTGGTGTAAGTGGAAAATCATTGAGTTGAGCACTGAAATTATGGCAAGCTCTAATATATTTTCATTCTGACTCATTTTCACTCATTACTGTATTTATGGCCTTTACTAATAAGTGCCAACAAGATGAATGTTTGCCAGCCATCTATCAGAGTCTTCTGTGCATTCGTTCAACACATGGCATTATCTATAACTATACACTAAAACCAAAAGTTGCTAATACTTCATCATGCAAGCATTGTATGAATTAGCAGCTTTTGCAGGCAGACAGGCTGCTAGCCTGTCAGATAGCAGCAACTTTTATTTTGTGTTCTCCAGAGATTAATAGCCCTTCTACTCTGTTTCTTGATGAGAAGAACAGGCAGGCGTGGTACAGCTAGTCAGTAGTATTCATCATGCTGCCCTCCAGCTTTATATTGACAAAAAGAGAAGGGGACAGGGAATGCCATGAAATCACTGAACTGCTTCTTCTGAAAGAAAGCCAGTTAGGTATAGGTTTTAAAAGCATTTTCCCCAGCGATGTTTCTGTGGGAGTTGTTGGTATTAAGCACTCTAGAATAACGAGTTATTTGACTGAGTTCTCTAAAGGGAACAAATCATAGAATCACATGATGGCTTAGGTTGCAAGGAACTTCAAAGATCATCTATGGGAGGCTATAAGGAAGAAGGGGACAGGCTCTTTAGCAGGGCCTGTTCTGATTGGTCAGGGGAAATGGTTTTATACTAAAAGAGAGGAGTTTTGGATGGGATTTGGAAAAGGTTTTTTACAATAAAGGTGGTGAAACAATGGAACAGGTTGCCTGGGTTATGGAGAATGCCTTGAATGTCCTTGGGGACATTCAAGTCAGGCTGGATAGGGCTCTGGGCACTGTAACCTAGCTGTAGGTGCCCCTGTTCATTGCAGGAGAGTTGGGCTAGATTACCTTTAATGGTCCCTTCCAACTCAAACGGTTCTTTGATTATCTACCGCAGCGTCCCTGTCATGGACAGAATTGCCAACCACTAGAGCAGGTTGCCCAGGGCCCAACACAACCTGGACTTGAATGCCTCCAAGGATGGCATCCACGTCTTCTCTGGGCAGCCTCTGCCAGTGCCTCACCCTCTGAGTAGAGAATTTTCACCTAACATTTAGCCTAACTCTCCCTCCCATCTTTTAGTATAAAGTCATTCCGGTCTCCCTGGCGTCTCTTCTTCTCCAAGATAAACAAGCCCAGCTCCCTCAGCCTTCCTTTATGAGAGCTGCTCCAGCCCTCTGATCATCCTCATGGTCCTCCTCTGGACTAACTCTAACAGCTGCAATTCTTTCCTGTGTTGGGAGCCTCAGACCTGGATGCAATACTCCAGATGGGGACTCACAAAGGCTCAGTAGTGGGGGACAGTCTGCTCCCTCACACTGTTGCCACCCCTCTGTTGTGCAACCCAGAATGCTGTTGGCCTTCTGAGCTGCAAGAGCACACTGCTGCCTCATGTCTTTTCAAATGAGATGGAGAGTGGCTCGACAAGCGTGTCAGCCAGCTCCTTCAGAGCCTTGGATGCATGTTGTCTGGCCCCATAGACTTGTACATATTTAGTCTCATGAGGTGGTCTCTGACTTGCTCTGCTCTCAAAGAGAGAGGCATTTTTCTCCCCTGGCCCCCACCTAGAGGTTCAGGGGTGTGAGAGGTGTGAGAAGTCTGATGGGCAGTCAAGACTGAGGCAAAGAATTTGTTGCGTACCTCAGCCTTCTCCATGTCAATTATAACCAGTTCTCCTTTTTCATTTATCAGAGGGGGTGCACTCTCCTTTGCCTATCTCTTCTGACCAGCGTACCTGTAGAACCCCTTCTTGTTCCATTTCACATCCCTTGTTAAGTTCAGTTCCATCTGTGTCTTGGCTTTCCTAATCCCATCTCTGCACATCCAGACAGCATTCCTGTGTTCTTCTCAGGCCACATGTCTCTGCTTTCACTGCCTCTGCATTTTCTTCTTTTCCCTCAGTTTGACCAGCAGGTCCTTGCTCAGCCATGCTGATTTCCTGCCTCTTCTGCTTGATTTCTTATGCAAAGTCTCTTAAGAGAACTGAATGATTGCCTAAATCTGAATTACTGAGTGATCTTAAGAAGTAGTGTTTCAAGCAGAAGCTGGCAACAAGAAAGAATGTTGATATGACAGCAGATGAGGTGGGCATAAAGCAGCATTACAGTCTGCTGAGTAGGACACATCAGGTTGTGAAGTTTTATTGTCTTCGGTGCTGTGGTTTGAAATGTTTAGCTTGACTCTGACGCTAACGATTAGAAACATGCTGTTTGTTATTAAAAGAACCAAGAACTGTATTCTGCTCTGGTTTTCAAAATGTACCCATCATTGTGGTCACCAACTACTTTAATCATTTGTGGTTTTTTTCCAGCACAATATTTTTTAAAAATATTTTTCTGATGTTCTCTGCAAAGTTACAAGTGATTCAAGTTATACCTTCTGTTGAGTTCCTGCTGTCTTCTTCCAGACTACATGGGTGTCAAGTTCCCAATGTTTTATTTGGTTTCTGAGCTGGAAAAGAGTTTCCCTGCAAGTAAACCAGTATTTTAAATGCTATAAGGGTTGCATATTGCCTTTGGGGTAAGTGTGCTTTTTTGGTTCAGCTACAGACGGATGCCTGTGTATGGGAACTGTTGAGTCATGGCCTGAACCACTGATTGAGCACCTGGGGAAAGGACCTGATCAGCCCTGGGAGCACAGGTGAAGGCAATTCAGCCTGGCTGCGCTTCTCTTACACCCCATGTAAGGGCTGACTGCCCCTGGGGAAGGAGCTCTTTCCGGAGATCCCTCCCCTGCAAACCTGGAATCTTCTGATACGAGCTTCTTCCCTTCCTTTATATCATGCCAATCCTTTGTCATTACACCTCTGGTGAAACACCATTTCCCATCATATCGATCTGTCCAATTGCTGTAGGCCTGCCTTAGGATTAGAGTGCGGGCAAAAATGGCCAAGCAGGCCACTTCTTGGTTTCATTTCTTCTAGGCTGAGGTGAGACTTAGCCTGGACTCACTTTATGTGTGCATGTTTCTTCTTTGGATGCTTAGAAAGTCCTTGGCACACTACACGTAGTTGGGTAAACGAGTAAATCTATCCCTGCATCAGAAAGCTGTTTCATTCTTCCAATAAAAATTAACATACGTTAGTGCTGAGTTAATCCTAACTACCCATCAAAATTATTGCTAGAGATTATGCTCTATGATTAACTCAAATACAGATCTGGAAAATTCTGGTCAAAGACATTCAGCTCACTGTTGAGACACTGTTAAACTGACACAGAAGGATGAGTACTCTTAAGCTGTCCGTTCTTAGACAGAAGCCTGGTAGAAATGTGCCACCTATGTTTTAGTGAAGCACATTACTGTGGCTGGTCTTGCTGGAGGTCATCCAGCGGTGTGTGTTTTGGTCACCTTTGTCTGTTGCTAAATTGCTTCTGTGCCTTTTGACTCAAGAGCTCTCACCGTCCTCTTATCCAAGGAAGGAGCAAAGGGATCCCCTTTTAAATGATTTGTATGCCACTTAATGGTGTTTATGTGTTGTCACTGTGTTTTGCAGCTCGTGTAGAGTACATTAATTTATTACCCCACTGTGCTCATGTGATTTACCCTTAGAGTCACCAGGAAAAATCCCCTTGACTTGAGAGATCTCATAATATGGCTCACCGGATAATGAAAGTTATTCCAGAAATAATTTCTCAGCAGTTCGTGATGTTCCTGATTTTCAGTATTGCTGTAAAACTTGGGCAAAAAGGAACCAGAACTGCTAACTGCACGTGCCTTTCTAATTAACTGTTTTTCAGATCCTATTTAATTCCTTCCTAGTTGAGCCCTAGACAGTAATCTCAGCACTAGAAAATAATCATTTTTTTCAATTAGAGGCCCTATTTAGGAAAAATAAGTACCCTGCAATTTTGTACTTAGAGTCTGCTGGAGGGTACAAATAAGTGAATTTAGACTACTTCATACTCAATGCTGTCATAATCTTCGATAACTCAAGATTTCCTGTTAAAATAACTATGGAGCTAATGAGAGGCATGTTTTTGTGTCAGCCTATCTGCTTGTCAGTGAAGAGGAAATTAGGCTTTTTGTCAGTTTGCCATTTTCTAGTTTATCCTTGGCACTGGCAATTGGTGTATGCAGAGCAGATAAACCCTCTGCATTCTCTTCACTGCCATGTCTCCAGGCTGCATGTGCCCCGCACTGTTGGAGCATCTCAATCCTCTTTTTCTTCTCACTCTTCAGTATTGATGTGGATCATATGCCCGGCTCAGAAATGAAGTCCGGATTGCTAACGCTGTTGTGCTTGATGCCCTGTCCCTGGAGGTGGGGCTGGATAAGGCCCTGGCAGCCTGATCTAGCTGTGGTGTCCCTGTTCATTGCAGGGAAATTGGATGATGCTATGATTCTATGATTCTAACTACAGGACTATATATGTTGTTGTTTGTAGAGACTGGCCTGGGTCAGTGCACAGCCACTAGTGAACTGTGGAATTGCCCTGGAAATATCCCTTTAACAGTGTTATTTTAACCCTAAGAAAGTTACCTGCACATTCAGACTGAGACCCTTTTTCCTGAGTTTTTCTTTTTTCTTTTTTTTTTCTTTTTTCTTTTTTAATTTCTGAGACAAAGAAAGAAATTTCAGATGCTGCCTCACTTGGCCAATTCCTAAGCTGCAGAGAAAACATGCACCTGACTTTAAGAATATTAAAATAAACACGAGTTAAAAAAAAAAAAAGTTCTGCAGTTCTTTTGATGCAAGCTGATCATTACCATGTTCTCTATGGAAATGCCTATGAACTGCTGACTTGTCTAATCTTTTTTCCTCTCTCCTCTCGTTAACAGAGCACACTGGTCTTGTGAGGAAGCCAGGACATCATCCTGGAGGCTGCAGCTTGTGGTCTGTGAGACCCTGAGGTTTTGGACCTCCTCCTGGGGCCTCTTCTCTCCTAAGGAGCATAAGCCCAGCAGCTCTGCAGGGGAAATCAAGGTATGGTGCTGTTTGCTTCGTGGGGAGGCAGTAAAGCATGGCCTACTTCTAACTCTTTGTTACTTTCCTCCTAAAGCAGAGGGGTATCTAGGTAACCCTGCCTACTTACGCAGGCAGAAATAGCAGAGGAGTTTAGAGGCCAGGCTGCTCAGGTGGGCTGAGGCATGGATTAGCACTGGAACTGGCTGCTTTAGCAGTGCTGATTGTCTTGCAGACTTGGTACTGCAGTCATATTGTAGCATTATTATGCTGCCCATTGATTGTATGTGAGTGTATGTTTGTGTTAAAGGGTTAAGAGAAAATTCCTTGGAAAGAAGTTAGTGTTAAGGAGCTTCCTAGATTCAGCTCTGAGCTGCTGCTGTAAGATCTCACAGTTAGAAGTGTGGAAGCTAGCTAAATCTGCTAAAAATTCTGCTATCTTTACCAGAGGTCCAGTGAGACCTCCTAGTCTTGAGAGCCTGCCATCACCCTGTGATTATATCTTACGTACTTGGCTGCTCCTGCGTGGAAGAAATTCCTCCTCTTAGCTTTGGGCTCAGCTCAGATGCCAGTTCTCATAGGGGCTAAATTTATATTTGGGTTTGAACGTACATGCAGTAGGAAACTCCACCTGTCCATAACACCTTCATATCTACATGAGGTGAGAAGGACAGGGCTCTTTCCTTTCTTACCTGCTATTAGCTTTGGGGCTGTGACCAGCTCTGGCTGTGCATTCATTTGAGAAGTGTATCCCAGCCATTTGTTATGGTCTTGGCTCTCACTCTGTGGCTTGCAGTGAACTCTCAATAGGACCGACTGTGCGATCCAGCCACACTGCTTAAAGGATGATAGTAAAGCCCCATAGAACTAATCTGTTGTGACTGCCATGATATGGTAGGGGTAGTTTTCCAGTGTGCAAGAACTACCAAATATTTCTGACTGCAACATCAGCAGCACGGAGCTGACGCAGAGACACAAAATCATACTTGGTGAGGGCTTTGAAAGACGTCAGTGCCAGCGAGTAGGAAGGGTGCAGGGAGAGCAATAAGGAAAAAAATACTAGTGAAAGAATAGAGAAGGTTGCTTCCACCTTGAATGAAACTGGTAATTATGAGCACCAAAGTGGGGCTGGTGAGAAGATCATTTGCACCTCCTGGTGGCGAATGAAATCTTGAAACGTGTCAAGATCAGACGTGCCAACAATATTCACCTATGATGCTCTGTTCGCCCTAATGAGGCAGCAGCAAATTCCTGAAATCTGCTGTGGAGGAAAGAAAAATAGGTACAAAAACAATGCAACACACTGAATACTTAGAGCTTTTCATATCACTTCTGAATTAAAAACAGATCCATGGAAAATATTGTTCTTGAAAGCTAAATTTCCAGAGAAACCATCTCAGTACTCAAATTTTCAGTGCATATATTTCACAGGAGCAGTGACAAAATTGGGAAGAAGACTGTAAATGTGCAATACAATGGCAAGTGTGTATTCTCTACTGTTTCACCCGTGGTGAAAACATCTGGGAAATAAATGTTGGTGGCTTTAGAAAATAGTACTGACAGCCTTACCATCAACAATCCAGGCTTGTTGTTCAGCTCTCTGATTAGCTGCAGGCTTCCTGTGCCTTTCAGGCTCCTGTGACTGCCTGTCATTAGCAAGGTGCCCTTGTAATAAATATCAAATAAGATAATGAGCACCTATGGAGCCCAAATATCTCTAAAAACTTGTAGGAGTATCTATTTGTATTTCTGTGGGACACAACTCTTGGGACATCACGGTCCTTGTGAACACAGGTGCTGATCTAAGCTCCATCTCATACACACTGTTGTTTTATAGGTATGTCTTTCATGTAGGCACAAGGTCTTAAATCACTAAAAAAAAAGGGTGAGGTAGGCATGACAAGATCTTGCATCTTATCTAATCCTGCATGGAGAGTGTTGACAGAGCTGAGTACAATACACACATAGCATTGGTCAGGGCCTTGGGAATGTCTTCAGTACTCAGGAGAAGCCTGTTTAACTTTTGAGCAACGGATGGACACCTGAACTGAAATTCTAACTTAATGTGCTGCCAGTCGGACTTCACTGAACATTGCAGTAAGCAAGCAAAGATGCCTGGTGGTTTAGATCAGACTGGAGCATGTGTTTTTCTTTAAGCCTGATAGCAACCCCTGGTCTGTGCAGGTTAGGAACTAAGATATCTCTAGCAAGCAGTATTCCAAGCCTTTGTGCCTGATTTCCCTGGATGCTGCCTGCCCTGACAGCTAACAGCACTGCCACCATTCCTCAGGTCATGTGCATACCAAGTATGTGTGTTCCCTGGAGAGTACTGGCAGAGCTGTTTAGTACTTAGCAAGTAGAATGTATATGTAATTGCATACGCTGGGAAATACATACAGAAACTTAGGTGTCGTGTTCTGCTAACTGAAACTCTTGAATATGTAATAGCCAATTGTTGTTACAACAAATTAGTCAGCCTCGATTTGGCCAAGGTACTGATACTAACCTGCAGCCCATGCTCACAGCCTTGAGAAGGGCTGCTTTCTGCACCATTCTGTTAATGGAGCACTCTAAATGAAGGATTTGTCTGCACTGCACAATTAACGGTAAGGTGGATGGCAGCCTTAAATGCAGCATATGCTGAAAACATATCTCTGTGCAGGTTACCTAGCAGGGGAATTTCATTGCAAGGTTTCTTCAGCTAAAAATCAGCTTTTCTGTGCTCACAGCTGATAATCAGATTTGTCACTTAATAACAATAAGCACATGTGCTTAGCATCAGCTGACATGCTCTTCTCTGAAATCTTACAAGCCAATTATGATTATAATGAACAATGGAGGCTGGCTGATGTTTTGCAGTCTATTTAGAATTACTGTTATGCTCTAATGTTTTCATTTTGTTTTTGTTTTTAAACAAATTGCACAGGCCAAAGGGAAATAGAGGAGTTCATTTCTATAATTGCTAATTGTTCACAGTACACCATACTGAAAAATGAGCAAGCTCCATAGGAGGTAAATCTACTTCCTCTGTTTTAAATAATCAGTTCATTGGAATTTGCTACTCAGGATCTGAATTAGGAGATTCTATAAGAGAAGTCTCTCAATGAGATGAACAGCTGGATATAAGAGGAGCATAGAAGGAAGGAGAGAACTTACTAAGTTGAGAAGTTTTGTTCTAGGAGTTGAATGAGTCAAAAATAAGTCATGCTGTTGTGAAAAAAAGATGGAGTGCAGTCTTGACTACCAAAATGCACCGAGAGGAATGTAGCTTGCTTGATGTAAACATTGAGATATATCAAATATGTATATGTCACCTTTCTGCTGTTTTTCAGCATTGGAAAAACATCAGTTGGACTCCTCTGGTGTTGCACTTGAAGATACGGACTGGTTGCAAAGAATCCAACGAGAAGCGTGGAGTATAATAAGAGGTCTCAAATGTGACCAAAGAGGTAAGAAGGGCTAATCAGGTGGCGTGGTTCAGCTTTCAAAAGAGAAGACATAAGATGACACAGGGATAATCCTTAAATGTGCAGAAAGTAGAATCAAGCTACCTTCAGTATCCTGAATGCAGGGGGACAGAAATAGCCTTTCCTAAAAGTTTATGTGACAGAATGTTGTGATCTTGCTCTACAGGAAGAAAGGTGCAGGTTAAACAATAGGAAAAAGCTTTCTAACAGGATAATAAGATGCTGGTTGTTCTGTCTTCGGAGTCTTTATAAAAATGTTAGACAAACATCTGTCATGAGTGATATAGGTATAGATAATTCTGCCTGGGGCAGGGGTATAAACCAGGTGACCTGGTGAGGTATTTTCTTTCTCTGTTTTTTGTGACTCTGTATTGAGGCTGTCCTCATTTATTCATATTTGGATCAGAGCCATTCGTCTAGCCTGAGGTTCACATTCCAGGATGGGATTTAAAAAAAAAGCTTTGAGAGATGGCATTGGGGTGCCTACCTCCTGTTGACTATTTTTGAGAATCCCAGCCTGTAAAACTATTCTTCATCCAGACAAGATAATTTTCTATATGTTGACATTTAAATCCTCTGACTAAATCTGTGCTTCCCTGAAATGTTTCTGCCTGTTCCAACAAGCCCTTCTATGCTAAACTGTTATTTTTTGGGATCAATCAGGCTGAGAACATTCAACGTATCAAGCCTGGTATAAAAATGGGTGGTCAGAATGTGAGCTAGTCAACAGCAGCATTTGTATTTCTTTTTTAAATACAAAAGGGATCATTTCCACATCTCAGAATAACCCAGATATCTCAGAGAACGATACTCTGACCCAACAAGCATTACAGCTCTGTGGGAAATAGAGGTTTGGCAAACAGTGATCTAGCACAAAAATGGAACAAAACGGATTTTAAATGAATAAAGTAAACAGCACTGACTCTTCCTCACAAGTCTGTCTGTTCTGCTTCCTCTGTCCTTTCTGTTGCATGCACTCACTTTTGGGTAGTGCAGCTGTTGTTTTTTTTCTTCCCATTGGTACTTGTCATCTGCTCTGTGGTTGCTCCACTCATTTCTCTGAAGAATCTTTTTATTTCCTTTTTTTTTTTTTTTCCTTGTTCTCTTGCATCAAGAGCAAGGAGCAAATCAGGTTGTGAATAGGAAGTCAAGCAATTTCACTTGTGTGTGAGCCAAAGAACTCCACAAGTGAAAGATGCCTGTCCTCTGGTGTAACAGCTGAGGGATTAGGGGCATTATCCAACAAGCCAGAATTCAGTGTGCTACTTCTTAATCTAAGGTGCTTAAATTCACATTGCTGAGAAGTATACCTTCCAATCAGGGAGCAGGGAAGGAGTAGACTTGCTCCTCCTGAAACCAGGTTGCACTTCAGAGAGGGCTTGCCTATAGCAGAAAAGGAAACTGGTGGAAGGAGATATCTGCTGCCTTGCAAGGGAAGGATTTCAAAGAGGGAGGAGGGTACCTGCTTGCATCTCAGACATTGAAGCACTCTCCAGGGAACACACAACTGAATCCTTTCAGACCAGAGGGCCTGCAGTTTCGGTTTTCCACAACTTAAAGGATTATGAGAATCAGCAGCCTGTTTTCTGAAAGCAACAATTTAAAAGAAAAGAAAAAAAACAAACAAGGAATCGTTGTGTACAGACCATAGGCTCTTCAGCGTAGAAAGCTGTTCTGAGCTTGCGATGGTCTGGGTCTCAAGGCATCTCATCTTCTCAGCTGAGAACCGGGCTGAGAAGTCACATAGGATTATCTCAGGGACATTTCTTCCTTTTGCATTTCCTGCTTCCTAGTTTAGTGCCCTACACATTCCCCCTCCCCTCTGCCTGTTTAGTGGGCTGGCTGCCAGGAATTTAATTGCCATTCCCTTTCTGGATTGACCAGGCAGGTGAACTTTGGGGAGTGCCTTAAGACCATGTAGCTAGCAATTATGATTTGCTAAGATCTACCATGCTGAAGTCCCTCTGTCAGTTTGTTCCCAAATCATCACTTGCAGGGCTCTTTGCAATTCTTTCAGGCTAGTTTGCTTGCTTTTGCTCTAGGCTTTCCAGGCCTCTCTGTGCTGTAAATTCTTCCCTGTCCTCTTCTATCGTGCTATACTCCTTGTTTGCAACAGCTTCCCACTTCCTTATCAGCTATTATTCCAGCTTCTTAAGCCCTCTTTTTCAAGTTAGTGATTTTATTTTCATATATTCCCTGTGGAATGTGCTGGGAAAACACACACTTTCAAACTCTGAGATTCACTTATTGACACCCTTACAGCATTTAGGCACCCTGTGTCTTGTCCTCCACTCGTGGGGCATGTGGGTAATGCCTCTGTTGCTCTTTCAGGGCTTGGGACAAAGCAGTCCTACATCCCTTGCCTGTGGGTTCCCTCAGGCCTGAGATGTGTGCTTGCTGTTTACCTGCTTGGTTTTCCCTTATGCCTCTGCATGGTGTCAGTGGCCCAGGCAGCTCTTGGGAAGCTGTGTAGGTGTGTTGGTTTCTGTGATTGTCAGGCTGCGTTTGACTGCAGCAGGGCAAACTGATATAATTACCTGACATGTTAGGTCTCCCTAAACATATGAGTTGGCTTATGAACCTGGCCTGCTGCCCATCAATTATGAGCAAAAACCCCACTGGCTGTTTTGGGCTGTTGGGGTGGTGCTTTGAAAGTAGCTGCAGAGGTCTTTCTGAATCCTACTTCCTGGTCTTGCTCCAGCTTGTCCTACACCCTTTGTACAGACTCCCTTAGCACTTCTGTCCTGTGCCAGCCCCCTGCCCTTCCTTCAGCACTAGCCTCGTCTAACCTTTAACACAGTCAGATCCTGCACAGGCACCCAACTACTGATGGCATCATTAAGCTCTCCTGATCTTCACGACAGATCTTCATTCTGAAGAGTGAATTTGCACCAAAACATATTTTGGAAAATGTGCTCCTTCTCTGCCAGCAGTGTAGAGGCAGAGCCCACTGAGAGCTGTGATTGCCTTCATCCTTGAAGCACTCAGTACTGACATCAGTGGTATGATCTAAGATAAAGTTGGCATGAAAAATGTTTGCCTGTCTTTTCAAATTCTGGGGGTTTGGTCTGTTTTTCATTACAGCTGCAGTGTGTGGCCTTGACACAGCCACTCCTGCCTCTCCAGGAGAGGGAGAGGGGCATCTGCCAGCATCTCCAAAGGGCTGCCATGTCAACCTGCCTGTGAGGCCTCTGGAGCCCAACTGAAGGATTGCTGGGCTGTGAGCAAGCTCTTCAGTGCTTTCTATGAAGATCTCTTGATGTTAAGACTGGAAAAGTGACTGCAAAATCTCCACGAGATGATTCAAGCCTTGAAGCCAAGGTCACAGTCTCATCCTGGAGCATCACTGGAAAGCTGCACTTAAAAGAGAGGTCCTGGAGATCCAGGTCTCATTCCTTTAGCCTCAGTTCTCATGAATGAAATGTCTGTTCAACTTACCACTAAAAATTTGATATTATGCAGGATGGAGATTTAAAAAAAAACTCTCTTTCCATTTTTTAATTTGAATTCATTCAAATCAGCATTTTCAAAATGTTCTGAATTTTCAGGGCAACATGTTCTGCTTTCCCTAAGAAACTCTTATTTGTTGAATATCATGATATTTATGAAGGATCTCACTCACTCAAAACTTGCTGTTTAAATCCTTCTTTTGAATGCTTTTTCCTCTATACAGCTGGGCATGCAAACTAGATGAGGTCAAACGTTTGAGTTTGCTTCGATTCTGCTGTCTGGACTTTTGTGGATGTTTGCCTGAATCAAACTGTAAGCAATTCCAAAAAAGCATCTGATTTTGTAAAGCATAGTGTGCTTTCATCTGCTTCTTGACCCACAGTCTGTCAGAATATGGCTGCTTTCTCAGTTTTTGTTGGGTGTCTTCCAGCCCTACTGTATTTTCCATTTCACCTCCTTTATTAGTGTGACTAAGCACCTCTTGAGGGTTACTCTGACATGGTTGGTTTGCTTGAGTTGATAATTTCTGGGAGTTATACAGCTGGACTTGTGTTTTTAAGTTTCCCATTACCCCATAATTTTTTATTTTTTATTTTTTTATTTTTTTGCCTTGGAATGGCTCAAGGAAATGCACGCAAACTCAAATCTGCATGTGGTTTTACTTGGAAGGCTTAATGAGAGATGTTGACCTATGTGTTTCTAGCCTGTTTCTACAACAAGAAAGTTATTTTGAATTCTGTACGGAACTTCTCTCACATACTCAAAGATGAAGCTATTGAGCAGCTACTTTTTCAGCTAGAAAACAGTGCATCTGTGCAGTTGCAGAACATTGTATTGACAAACTTTCTTCTTCTTGCTCACCACATTCTCTTTTTACGAAGGAATGACCTTGGCCCCAAAAGTTAGTCCCATATTTCCCTCTGGCCTTTCAAGGCATGTTACAAATCATCCTTTGATGATTTGATGCAGCCTTTATGATTTTTGCTAACAATTAAACTCCACAAAATTAATGTGTTGGCTTTTATGGACAGTATCCGGGTTGAAGAGCAAGGCAGGCTACAAAGAGAAGGGAAAACCCAAGAGTTGAGGCAGGTGACTGTGGGAAGTATGGCTCTGCTGCCTCAGCATGGGCTGAGTGCTTCAGGCATGACTAGCTTTGATCCTGGGCTCTCGTGGTTGCCTGGCTTTGCTCACATGCCGATGTCAGTAGGATTACAAGAGACGTTAAATGGGATGAGTGTTTGCTGTATTGCACCTTTGGTCTGTACCCACTGCTGGGGAGCACATGAACAATGTGGCTGTGGGCAGCTGGAGTCACTGCTCTGAGTCATGCTGCTCAGTGGACTTGAGTTAGCATCTCACTAGAAGACACTTTAGTTGAAAATAAAATAAAGTCAAGCACAGGAATCTAGTGTCTCATCTCTCCCGTGTGCTAGGACCACCTGCCTCTAACTAAACATATCTGTTCCACACAGCTGCAGTTTGTAATCACATTTCTTAAGGGCACCTGGTACTGGTGCCCTGGTGCACCGCCTCTTCCTGGCTTCAGCCAGCTCTCAGCACTGCTACCGGGCAGATCGGAGCCTTCTGCCGTCGGTAAGAAAGTTCAGTTTCCTTACTGGCTTTGAGGGTGGAAGTTTTAAGTAATTGCTCAGTGTGTTTCTTAATTGATCAGGTTTGTGGTATACTACGAAAATTTGCTGACTTGTTTTGGTTTTCAGCCTGCAAATGACTCTTGGAGAGCTTGCCTGTTCCTGTTTAGAGTTGTTGGAGAAAGGTCCTCTCTGTTTAAAGTCAGCATTAGGTACTTGTTGGCTTCAGTATTGAATCAAGAAAGCTCCTTGTGAGGTGTGAGGAGGTTATCTGCCTGACCTGGGATCATGCAGTGGGGGTAGAAAGCAGTGAATGCTTACATGACCTTTATTACAGAAGCAAATCCTTACACACCCGTTTCCTTTCTCTGAGCTGTTGCAGATTGTGGGCATGCACAGATCAAAATGTTGTACGTGATGTAATTCTGTGATTGCTGAGAGTATACCTAGCAAGGCTGGTGGAAAGGAGCTGTGGGACAGGTGCTACAGAGTGGCTGATATTCAGCTGCACCAAAGAACTGCACATGTGTGACACTCGTATCAAATTTCTTCCACCTTTAAAGTGCAGTTTTGGGTGTAAGAAAATGTGAGAAACCTGGCTAAAAGCTCTGTGATGATCTGTATTGATGATCTCCCTTTTGCACTGCTTTTTTTTTTTTTTTTTTTTTTTTTTAACTGGGTTGTATAGCACCCTGGAATGCGACCTCCACATAGTAGGACAGAACTTAATGGTAAAAAAAAAACAAAACAAGTGTCCAGGTGATCTCGTTTGCAAAAGCAGAACTTTGAATCTTGAGTACAAATAGTATCAAAGTGAGTATAGTCAGTAAGTACTTCAGAAGATGTTTCCTCAATATGGTTTCATAATGGCTTAAAGACTACAAAGGTCTCTGTAGCTTTGCTTATAGCAGTCTGAAAAGGGTGCAACCACTGCAGGGATCCAATGAGGTGTGAACCCAGAGATGGTTTGTAATGTATTTATCAGACTCTCCTTTCCTTCCTTAACCTCTGACCTTCGAAAGCACTGATTGCAAGTCCTGCTGAGATACAGCAACCTTGCTGGATAAAAGAAGAAAGCACCAGGGATGTTAAAAAAACCACACTTTCTGTTGTCACCACCTTGTTTTCCAAAGGTGTGTGGTGATGGTCAAGGGGCAAGTGTTGAAAGCACCATAAGGAATTTTTCTAAGGAGAAGCTAAGCATGAGAATAAGGGGGATGTGTCTGAAGATCAGTTTTGCTTGGCATATGCTAACACTGTGTTCTTAGGATGGAAGTTGGAGATGATTTTCTGGCTGGTTATATATGTGAGGAAATACAGTGCTATTTTCTGTCCTGTGCTTTAGGTAGAAAGTGTTTTTGGTTTTTTGAGTTTTGTTGTTTTGTTTTGGTTTGGTTTTTTGTGGGCAAATTCAGCCTTTATTTTGTGTCAGCGAATACAGTGTTAAAATATAAAACATTGCTGTTACGTTAAGCTGGAAAAAATAGTTACATCACAAATCTCTATTCTTCCAAAGAGGTGTCTTTGTAGCTTTCTCTCTCCTAGTTTTTATTTTACTATTATTATTGGCTGGTTTTTGTTTTGGTTTGGTTTTGCTTTGTTTTGTTTTCCCTCTTTCTTTTTTCTTCTTTTTCCACCCATCCTCACTCTCCCCTTCATGTTTGTGAATACGGTCATCTTCCATTTCTGCACATCAGTTCTGCCCCACTGTGCTGGGGCAGTGGACCTCCAGAAACTGGCTTGGAATCACGAGTGTCTGTCTGCAACTGGATGCAATTGAAATCCAACATTTACTTGTTTGGGAGATGCTGCTTTCTGATTTCATAAGCTTTTGTAAGCTTTCCATCTTGCAGTAGGCTGCTTGCCCCATGTCAGGAATGAATAGCATGCGGTCTTCACGCTGCATTTAGCCTCCTCCATGCACAGGAGTAAGAGTCCAAATATCTTGTACCTTATCTGATGTATTTGTCCCTCACTTGTCACCGTGTCAGTTGTCAGCACTGCTGGTCCTGCTCATGTTTGGTGAACTCCTGACCTTTTGCTTATTTGACCTCTCAGCAAATATGAGGCTTTTGTAGAGTTTCAAATATTTGGGAACTGAAACAGAAGAAACATTTAGCTCCTGCGTGCGATCTGTAGAAATTACTTTCATTTTTTTTCTGAAGCAAAAGGTTTTTTAATGCTGTACAAAATTGAATCCAAGTGTATACGTAAGCTCTTGGACAGACAACCCTAGGAAACTGGGGATAGTGATTTCATGGGATTAAGTTGGTTAGATTGTGTTCTCTTGATGTAAGTACTGAGTTTACATCTGGCTGTGAATCGATAGTTCCCTTGATTTGGAGGTGAACGTGTATTATTGTCTTTTGGGAGTAGCAGGCCAAATCTGCAGCTCTGAGGTACTGTGTTCTCCTCCAGGTCAGCATAAACTCTCTATTTAGCAACCGCTGGTTCATCACTTATTAACCAGTACATCTCAGATGAAGATTTTCAATCTTTTGTTCCAGGTTGCTCAGCCAAATTCTTGTGTTTGGCCCAGCTCCTTCATGTAAGTGCATTGTGTTCCATTCAGCATGCCAGCTTCTAGGACTGTTTTTGCAAAGGAAACACTTTAAGGTTATTTCTAACTGTTCTAAGCTCTACAGCAGCATTCAGGTTAGTTAGGTTATTGTTGGTATTGACTGTTGGCATCCAGGGCTATGAAGCATACTTTAAACACTTAAATGCAGTACTACATACAGTGCATTTAGTAGACAGGGAGAGGGAATAAACTTGTTAGGCTCTTATTAGGGATAGACAAAATGCAAGAATGTAGGGCTAAAATGTACTGGGCAACTGCTAGAGAAACTTCTTTCACCATACGTACCCACTGTATGTATATGTGAACCTAAATAAGTCTTATTAACGGGTAGTCGGTCACTTAATTTTTCACTTTTAATCAATACCAGCAAGTGTGTTTATTATTCACACATCCAGGTCTCCCTGTTATCACGCCAAACTCTTGTGAAATACTGATAAACTAGCAAAATGTATCTGATTTCTGAAGATTTCCCATTTCTCAGCGATGGTGGTAGGTGACTCCTTCCTTCCTGGGTACCATATAACCAAATGTGCTAAATGTCTTTTAGAGAAAAAGTTTCTCCTTCTGTTTAATCTCAACCTCCTCTGGTACAACCTGTGGCCATTTCCTCGGGTCTTGTTTGTTGCCTGGGAGAAGAGGCCAAACCCCTCCTCATCACAACCTCCCTTCAGGAAGCTGTACAGTGCAATGAGGTCTCCTGAAAGCTACAATATATAATTACTACCACCCAGGTAAGATGTAATATATGTTGCTGAAATTTACAGGACAAGTCATTCTGTGCTGTAGTAACCTCCCAGGTACAGTTTTGTGCTGTGGTGACAAGCAGGTATCGTGTGTAATGAATGCCTGCACAGAACTTGTCTATGCCTGTACTGCTGGCTCTTCTCTCCCTGATGATGAAGTTGCCTAAAGACAGGAGGGTTGTGCATGGTTAACTTATGTACAATTCACAGTCAACCTGTGGGCTTCTCACAGGTGGGGAATGGGACGCACGAGTAGGAGGAAGCATAAGCTCAGCTCTCTTTGTGCAAGCTCTTGTGCTTTGTGCCTTCCAGTTGAGCCCAGTGTTTTGCAAGCTGCACCCCTTGATTCTAACAGAGACTGGAGCTGAGCTAATGCCACGTTTATGCCATACACAGCTGAGCCTTCTCACCTGCACTCAGAACCTGAAGATAACACAAACTGTTTTTAGAGGCTCGCCTCAACATTTCAATGTGTTATTCTGCAGCGAGGAGAAAAAGGAGGTTTGTGCTCAAGTCCAAGTACAGTTTTCTAAATTTTTTCAGCAGTTGAAAGAACGGCTGGTTATAGCTTGTAAGCCCATTTAAACACTAACTTTAGTAAATGAATAAATGAATAAATAAAATACACTAGGCAATATGCCAAGCAGAGAAGTGTCTTCTAAAAAAATCTTGCCCATAGGGGTAATAAACCCTCCCAGGAGGTTGAATGTTGGTGCAGAGGGCTGTCACTTGATGCCAACACAATTTGCCAGTGATCTGGTGCTAACATGCCAGTTCTGTATCTCTGACTGATGTGCAAGCACCTTCCTGCTCTGTGTGAATGCCACTGGGTGTGTTTACAGCTGGTTCCTCCTAGCCCCATCTCGTACATTGCACAAACCCTCACCTTGGAAACTGGAAGCCTTTCCAAATCTTGGGATGCAGAGGTGCCGCCAAACTGATGCACAGCTGCCAGTGTGTGCAGCCTCGAGATGCTGACAACCTGCTGTCCATGCAATACCTTGTCTTAAGATTTCTGACTCATCTTAATTTTCCTCTGCTGCCGGCCAGCTGCTCTGAGGAAGTTGTGCAAGGGAAATGAACGCCCTCCAGTGGTGATAATGGGAGAATAGATCGGTTTTGTTTGTTTGCTGTAACTCGCAGAAATGGTGCATACACAGCTCACACCGTAGATGTGAGTTAGTATTTAAAAGGGGGTTATAAACAGGAGGGGGATCAACTTTTCACAAGGGTAGGCAGTGATAGGATGAGGGGGAATGGTTTTAAGGAGGGAATGTTTGGATGTCAGGGGGTAGTTCTTTACAGAGAGAACAGTAAGGTACTGGAACAGGCTGCTCAGAGAGGCTGTGGATGCTCTGTCCCTGAAGGTGTTCAAGATCAGTTTGGAAGGGCCCTGGGCAACCTGGTCTACTGCCAGATCTGGAGGGTGGAGGCCCTACCTGTGGCAGGGGACTGGACCTCAATCATCATCCTTGGGGTCCCTTCCAACCCAAATCATTCTATGATTCTGTGTGCCCACTGACAGTGTGGTGTTTGTGGGTATCCTCACCCCTGCTCTAGGTGCACCATGGAGCTTTCCCTCCCATCTCTTGCCCTAATCCAAATGGCTCTGCTTGTTTTTTCTTTCTGGATGCCTGGTCAGGTCAGTGCCCAGAATGCACAGCTTTTAGAGGCAGGGTAATGAAGCTCACTTGTTGGTGTGCGCTCTTGAGGCGTGCACACTCTTGGCTTTCTGCTGTGCATGCAGTCTGCATGGATTGAAGCCTGTTTCTCCTTTTCCTGAGAGATGCCTTATTTTCCACACCAGGAGTCCTGGAATATAAATGTAGCTCCATGCATGTCCAATGAAATTTTGAGATGCCTGGCTTTCCAAGTGCCCCAAACTGACTGACACCCTCTTCTGGGAATTGTCCAATGTAGTCTTGGGCTAATAGGTACAGCTGTATGGTGGTTTTTTTTTTCAGCTTTTAGCATTTATCTCACTCCCTAAACACTACTGATGATATTTGTGTAGGAATTTTGTGAGTTTTAAGAAGTTCCTTGACAGATTTTTCCTGCAAATCCATTCAGCTATGTTAACTTTTTGTTGTTGTTGTTAAATGCAAATAGGCATTATATCTCCAGAGAATCATGCTCCTGCATGCCATCTTTATGTACGTGGATGTGGCTGTCTAACCCCGTTGTTTGTTAGTGTTTTCTTGCATGTTGTCACTTTTCTGGGGGTTCACTTGGTGTTTCATCTGCTCCTAGCACGGGGCAATAGCCTGAAAGTAAAGAACTGGCATGAAGGACTGAATCCTGCCCTTTGGATTTCAGACCGGAGTTGCCCCAGAGCTTAAACATCATATTACTGTAAGCATCTTTAAAAACAAAACTAAGCACTGCATTATTTTTCTACCATGTGGAACGCCACCCTTACAAATATTCTGACAGTACTCACTTGGAAAGGCTCGATACTGATCTGTGCATTGTCTTCAGCTGCCCATTTTGCTGTGCTCCTCTGGCTCTGTACTCCACTGTTCTGCTGTAGGAAGAGGGTGGTCTTGACCAACCTTTTCAGTTGTCTTTGATAATATCACCTGGTTAACTGCAGTGCTTATAGTGAGACTTCCTTCAGAACAAAAGAATGATAGCCTGGGCTCTGAAATACAGAGGCCTTTTTGGAAAGCAGCCACCAGGCTACGTGTACAAAGTAGCTACCAGTATGTGTTGGAGAAGTAATTTGTACTTTAAATGACACTGGATGTTGACTGTGGAAATACTCCTTTTCCAGAAAGAGTTCCTAGGTTGATCATAGTTTGGTGATGGCCCAGGAAAGAGTGAGATCAGAAACTGGTGCAAGCACTGGAGCCAGACATGTGGGTCTATTGTAAGCCATGTCTGCTTAGTACAAATGTTGTAGCATTTCTCACACTGCCTTGGCAGCCTCTGTGTAACATCCACATATGAGTTTAGTATTTAAACGTGCATAGTTCAAGGGGATTGCACTCAATAAATCTGTAGGAAAGAGACTAACAGTGTTCGTGTTGTTTACAGCACTGCGTGCTGATGTCTCCTTTCCTTCCTGATTTTGGCAGATCACTGATTTGACACTTCAAATACTTCACTCCGCTCACCAAGGAAATAAAAGAAAGGCTTCTTTAAACTTCATTTTTGGAAATGTAGTTACCTATTGGATCAAAGGGGAAAAAAAAATGTTGAAAAATCATTTTTTCCTGTTGTTTTCTTCAGGGCTAGTATTATGAACGCATGTAGCACATGCACACAAATACCTGTGTGAATGAACATAATATCGTCAGCGATTCAATAGCATAAGTGGTTCTCACTTAAAGAAAAACTTTGTTTTCTGCTTTCTTCACATTGGTTCCCAAAGGCAATCTGTGCCTCAATCCAAAAGATGTTTGCCTGTCGTTGAAGGCTGTCACTTTAGAGGCTGTAAGCAAAACTGATCTTCCTGGGATGCTCTGACAGGGCTGATGTCACGTTTATAGGTTGCAGCTGAGTGTTCTCAGATTTCAGGCGTGAGTTGGAACAGCGTGTTTGTTCTGCACAACTCAAACACTGCAAATGTCCAGAAAGTAATTCCTGTTGAGTTTTCTATTGAAGACTCCTGTCCTCAAACTTCATCAGGCAATACTGCTGTGTGTGTGTATGGATGGGGTGCTGGACTGAGGGGAGAATGTGAGCCTGTGTTGGCACAGCTGTGTTGGGAGGCAAAGCGCGTGCTGCTGAGAACTGGTTAGCAGAAGTGGAACTGGGCACCTCTGTGCATTTGCCCAAATGAATGTGTTCAAACTGCAGATGTGAGGCCTCCCAGGAGGACCTGCTGGAATTCTTGCCCTATTTGGTCCCAATAACCCTGCTCTTGCTTTTGGGTGGAGGTGTGACATGAAGAGTTCAGGCAGTGATGTCTCTGGGGTGGCTCTGTTTTCCTGGGGAGTATGGACATTGCAGCTGCTGTGCTTCCTTCCAGCCTGATTAGAACCAAGGGGTGACAAGGAGAAATGTTCCTGTTTGGCTTTGTTTAAATGGCTGCCTTATGTAGTTGCTACACTCAGTGCAGGACCTTTTGGCCATTATGTGGTGCTTCCTTTTCCTCTGGAAGGGCAGATAGCCATTGCTTGAACAGCACGTATAGTTGCTGCAGCTGCACTTGTGTTCCTTGCAGAGGTGGTGAGTGAAGTCTAATGGAGTCCAGGTGAGTCCTATCACAGAATCACAGAATGGCCAGGGTTGGAAAGGACCTCGAGGATCATGAATCTCCAACCCCCCTGCCACATGCAGGGCCACCAGCCTCCATGTTTAATGCCTCTCTGTGTATCTTGCTGGCTTCAAGACCATGCTGGTAAACCCTGATGCCAAAGGTTGTATTGACCCAGAAGGGAGCTGGAATATATTCAACCTCCTCTACGCTCAGCTCACTGATGCTTTTGAATTAATAGGGTGGCTGCTACAAAACTGAGTTGTTAGCCCAGGATCTTTCATTCTAAGTTGAATGTCCATTCTTAACACATTGATGTCCATCTCTTGCACAGTTACGCGTTTTATGATCTTTTCCTTGCCCTTTCCTGCAGTGTTAGAGCCCTTGTACAAGTCCTTGGGTCAACTTCCACATACAAGAGCACGCAGGGGAGGTCAGGTGGTGAGAGGAAGCCTTGCTTTTTCAGATCTCTCTCATTCTTAGTTCTTTTTTTTAATTTTCTTTATTATTCTGAAATGTTCCCTGTGACAGAAGAGAATCCATGAGCTCATGACCCTCCTATACTCATCTCCCATTTCTGAGAGTGCTTTCTCCCCTCCAGGAGAAGCTGTGAGGAATGTGTTTATGAGCAGGGATGGTTGTGAATGGCAACAGAATGTCTGAGGTCATCCTTTCTCCTCTCCTAAACAAGAGCCTAAAAATAGAGCCAAAGCTGCTTGCTGAACAACTCAGAATACAGCACCCTTTGGCCGTGTAAAAGATGACTGGAGCTCTGCCTTTGTTCAAAATCCTTTCAGATTTATAGGCTGTATGGAAATACCGGGTAGGAAAGGCATGCTTTCAGGGATTGCTGATTCTTCACCTTACTCTGGAAAAATAAACCCATGGGGAAAAAGGAGGCTGTAAGTCTGTTTACTCGGATGAGACATTTGGTCTGATAGGGAGTGTCAGTTACAGAGCCAGACTTGCCCTACGTGCTATTTCATCTCCAGATCTGGCTGAAGATCAGATCCATTAGCCAGCCTGCAACCCTGGCTGAGCCTCCTGAAGAAGATCTTTTAAAAAGAGGGCTCTGGAGAAGCTTGTGACGGTGTTTACTTAATGCTTAATGTGCGCTTAGGCGATTTCTCAGATTGGGTCTGTATTTTGGAAACCCCGCATCTGCCACTGTTTGCGTGCACTGGGTCACCAGCATCTTTTTTTGGGTGCCCTTTATGGAAGTATTGCATGGCTGAGGGCAGAAGAACATCAAGATGAGTGCCTGGAGCAGGAAGTGAGTGGTCTAGTGAGCTCCAGGAAATCAAGGACTGCAAAAGTTGCATTAAGGTTCATGGCATGGTGTCACCACCTACGGACCCAACCCCTCTGTGCTTCATGCTTAAGAATTATCTTAGTGTGAAGCACTATTTCTACCCATACTCAGACTGAGAGGAGTGTCAAATGGGAAAAGTAGAAAAAATGGCTATTGAGATCTTGGCACCCAACCCAAACAGTGCATAATATTAATGGGAGTCTTTGCTCCCATTAATTAATGGGAGTTTTGGCTCCAGTGGCTTTGAGATTGGCCCGATGCAGAGAATGTTCAAGGAGCACTGGTTCTCTTTTTTCATTTACATGGTCTCACTCACGGCCTCTGCAGTAGGTACTACAGGTTTGTCCTAAGCTGGGTTTCCCTGGGGCAAGGGATGTTGGTGCTAATTTGCTTAAGAACTTGTGATGAAATGGATCTTTGGCCTTTGCTGTTAGTTTCCATTCTCCTATGTGACCGCATCACGCAACAATAATGATACGAAAAGGAATAGAAAATGTCAGGGCAGATTACTGATCTGGGAATGTTAGTATGAAGTGAAAAAGTTCCAGGGGGCTTTTCAGTTCGTTGACAAGCAGTGATAAATCATCCTTCAAGTGCTTTTCCAGAGCAGATGTGGCTGTAAAATGCAGAAGGCATTGTGGAGCAGGACTCCTGAGCCACTGCACCCAGGACAGTGCTGCGGTCAGCAGACATCTGGCTGGGCTGTCAGCAAAAAGGCGGTATGTTTTTCCTGTTGTGTTGATTCACTTTATTTATCTGATAGAGATGAAACTCCTCTGAATCTCATCTTCCCCTTGGCTGTTGTGCTTTGCAGCTGGGTGCTCCCTATCCTGTACAAGACAGCAGGGATGCTGAATAGACCAAAGGCTGCAGTGATGGGGTCAGTGGTCTGCTTCTAGAAGGGAGAGAATGAGGCAGGGCTGGAACATGGCCTTCAGTCTCAGGAGAATTTAAGGAAGATAAATCTTCCATTAGAATCGTAGAAACATAGAATGGTTTGGGTTGGAAAAGAACTTTAGGATCATTTATTTCCAACCGCCTACTACAGGCAGGGAGACCTCCCTCTAGACCGGGTAGCTCAAAAGAGAGAATTAGGAGAAATGAACTTAGCTTAACTTGAGTTAGGTTGTGGGTTGCAACCAAGAAAGGAAGCAGCCCACCTGTCTCCCTCTAGCCAGGATAAGACTGTTTTCACCAGTGGTGCTCATTGTCACTAGGCTTTAGTGGATCTCTTGCCAGATCTTGATCTCATTACAGTTCCACAACTGTTGTCTGAATTCCCAAATAGTTTCTGATACCCTTGGCTCCAGCTCAACCATAGGAGTAAACCTGTACATTAGTTTTTGATCTCCATGTAGCTTCTGTACAAAGAAGGTGGCTTTGTGCTTCAGCATACATTTATATCATGGCTGCTATGAAGCTGCAAATGCTGAGGCCAGCGAAACAAATTCTATTAGGTGAAAATCTGCTAGGCTGCCTAAATCCTACAAAGTGGGAAAGAAGCTCTTCCTACAGGAGGTGTAGCTGCAGCGGATGTGGGGATATCTGGGGCTATCTCTCTGCTTCAAAAATAATAAATCAGAAATGCAAAAAAAGAAAAACCAGTGAATCCTTAGCTCTGGAAATGGAGCAGAGAGGATGTGGCTCTTTTAGCAACTTGTTATGAGAAAAGCAAATGATGCTCTTTACGTCAATAACCATGCAAATAACGTGGATAGAACTTGTATGTAAAGTATATTATCAAAAAAATGCAGTGAAGGAATCAGGTGGGTTGCATGCTGCTGGACACAGAGATGGTGTGGAGTGAGCAATGTGAGTCAATGAGAAGCTGCAAATGCAGTTCCCAAAACTGCCTGTGTTTCCTTCCAGGGTTCCTATAAGGGAGCCGCAGGAAGAGAGGCCTTGTGGCTGGTCCTCTGGCATCATCTATTTCCTTTTCTAGAGTTTAACAAACGTTATGTAGAAACAGGGTTTCTTATGAGCAGTTGCCATTTATTTTCCTTTTGGCGGAGTGGCGTTGAAAAGGGGAGACTCCTTTGGCATCTTGGTCTTTCCCATCTGTTTTTAAGCACCTGAAGTACATAACAAGGTGGGGGGGGGATCTTCAGTAACCTTGAAATGTATGTAGAAAAGATATTTATTGATTCAGCTTCTACTAAAAGCAATTTTAAGTTTACAGCATGAAACTTTCAAATATGGACTTATTCAAAGCTGACAGCTTTGAGAACATGTAGTGTAGAATAAAAACTCGCTTGCCTTAGGAAGAACTTGAGACAAGATCACTAATGGCTTTCTCTGATTTGTGTCAGAGAGAAACACAGTTTGGATTAAATATGCATTTTCCAAGGTACTGCACATGATGAAACCCTGCACTGAATTTGCTGTGAATTCATGGGAATGTGAAGCCCAAGCAGCAGTATGTGCTGTATGCTGTGGGCTGGAAGAAATGCTTGAGAAACTGAGCGTGTTTTACAGCATGGGAGAACCAGCTGCAAAGTGAGTGGTGTTCTTATGAGAACAGCTTAGCAGACCAGGTACCAGTGCAGTCATTCAGAGGTCTACTAGGCAGATAGTTATAAAAACACTCTCTTTTCCCAACCAATATGACTGTAGCGCATGGATTTTGGTTAAAAGTTGTGATGCAGCAGCTGAAGGTGGTGAGTAGAAGGTCTGCAGTTAAACCCTTGAGTTTTGATTCTACATCACTTTGTGTGGGTGGTTGGACCCCTTCCCAGGTCAACGCGATGTATAAAGGACAACATATCTCAGTAATAAATTATGAACATCAGGGAGCTGTTGTGTGAGATTGTAGCAGGACGTACCTCAATGACAAATATCCCAGTAGAGCAAAGTTAGATCCACAGAGACTTGATTCTTTTATTTTACAGCTGTTCAAAGTTATGGGTTTACATATATTTTAAATGTCAGGGAGGAGCTTGAATGATCCAGATCTAATTGTGTTCAGAAACAGTTGTAAATAATGATTTAGTATCTGTGTGCAAGATGTTGTGGTGAGATTTACACATCAGCCCAAAACAATACTCAGTTCCTTAATAGCTTCTAATAATCAGACATTTGAATAAAACGGGTTTTAGAAAAGTAGAGAATAAAAGTAGAAAATCTTTAGCAGAAAATCATCTTTATTAATCCCAAGATGTCTTGCTAAAAAGCTATGAATTGAAATTCTCACTAAACTGTTCTAAGCAAAATATCACAGTTAGAGCACACCACTGCTGGTATTTCATAGAATATAGGTGTAAACCTTCCCCCCTTCTCATAGCAAGGACAACAAATATTTTCATCTTCTTTCCACAGTTAACTATTAAAGGACACACTGGGAAATCAAATAACTGCTAAAAGCTCATTTTGTTATGCATCATGTTACTGCCCCTTCAAAACCTGACAAAAGCATTTCACTATTCACTATTTATTTGGGACTGGCTCCAAACACCCAGTGGCTGAATGGAGCATATCTAGTAGTGGAGGGTATTGATTGTGTCTGACTCTCTGCATCCTGCTAACTGCAGTGGGAAGGACAGTAAAGAATCGACTCAGTGGATGTATTGTCGGGTATGGACACAGATAGGTAAGGAAATACACATTTTAAACGTTTCCCTTTCATTTTGGCATCTGAACATGGCAGGAAATGCAGTGGTGCAGAGCTGTAGCTCACCTGCTACGTACTGCTCCAATGGCAGTGATTTTTGCATGGTGTGATCTCTAGTTGGAATGAAACGAGAGGGAAATACCCATCCCTGGAGGGGTTTAAGGCCCAGATAGATGGACGCTCGGCAGTCTGATCATCTAGCACTTCATCTACTGACCGGCAGCCCTGCTTGTGGCAGAGGCATCAAAACTTTATGATCCCTTCCAACCCCAGCCATTCTATGATCCTGCAGACCACCTCTGCCAAAGGTTGGGTTTGGTGTAACAAAACTGGACCTGAGTACAGCTGCAACTTGTCTGTCAGGTGCTGAGTCAGCAGCTGCCTCCCAAGTGTTCTAATTCCAAGCTGTGCAGTGGAAGTAGCATTCCTCTTCCTGACTTTACTATATCAGCCCTGAAGATTTTGATTTTATCTACGCACAGCATCTGATGTGATTCTGGCCCTGCTTCTGACCTCTACACAGAGATTTTTCTGTTCCTAGTGCAGTTGAAAAATAATTCAATGCATTCTCTGAGAGCTCTGTAATAAAAGTTCCTTGTGGCTGTGACTGTCACATGCACAACAAATATACAGATTACAGCACTTGTTGAATGACTTGTATTGAAGTGTGGTTCCATTTAGAAGGGTCACTTTAGACAAATAACTCCGAAGCAGAGGTTGTTGATTTTAATAATGAATTCTGTTATGATTTGTACAATGAAGGACACTTTTTTTTGAAAATAGTGGTTGGTAGTTCATGACAAACCTTTAATAAGCAATGCTTCTAAACTCTTTCTTGACATCCCTTTGAGCTTTCTAGGGAGGCAGGTGTATTAGCGGAGGGGACTTAAGGCAGCCACAAGCTGACAACCTTTATTTGCTTTTTAAACTGTGTGGAAAAAATGGCTTTAAACTCAGTGAGGTAGTGATTCACTCTTAAATTACCAGACCTTATGTTGTGCTGAGTGACAGCTTTCTTAGCAGCTAATGGAAATCAGTAATAGATTCAGATATTCACTTCGTTAGTTTCTCAATTAAAATACAGTGGGTTTTTTTTCTTTTTTTTTGATGCCAGGCAATCTAGTTTTGCTTGCTCTAGTCAGCAGGAAACTCAGTCCCTATTGAGGACCCTCTTTCGGAGGAGCCGGAGCCTCGACATGACCACATCCCAGTCTGCGTAGGCGCCCTCGAGGTGACGTGTCACTTCAGAGCCTGAGTGGTAGCTCCTGCGGCCGTGCAGCACTCGCCAGTTATCAAACGTTATTATGTCTCCTGCAAAGAGATTGCACAGCCTCTGACATCTGGTAAGTTATATTCCTTCAAGCAGACAACATTGAGGTACACCTCGATCAACAGCTAGGGAGCGATCATTTCAAAGAAGGGGCAGGTCCCTCTCCAACTCTACTGCTTTTCTTCTGCCTGCCCATGAGATTGGCCAGTAGAAAAGAAACCAGCTGGGATATCTTAGACAACATGATTAGACAAGTTTCCTTATAAGAAGGCCTTGTTTAAAAAAGAACTTCTGCCAATAAAAGAATTCACATTTTTCATCCCAGATGCTGGGATGCGTGGACAAATAGAATCTGCCAGAACTGTGCAAGAACGATAGACCAGAGTAATGTACAACACATACCTTTTATGTTAACTTTCCACCTCATTTATCCATGTGGTTATTGTTTGGAAAAAGTTGTTCTGAGGTGATGCTAGCTACAGAGATCAACAGAAAGCCTGCAGCTGGGGCTTAGCCCAGTGCATTATGTAGCCCCAGGGGTATGTAGGCTTGCCACAACTCAGAGGCACAATTAAGTTAAGTGTTAGGGGATCCACACTCCGAAGAAAAGCACCTCCTGAACAGAAGCACAACTGCAAATCCATGGGAAGGGCAGAAGGGATGAAAGGCATAAGGTGATTTTCTTTTGATCAGTCTGGAAGTACTTATACAATATGCATCCTGCATTACTATCCCTGTTAAAAGAGAGGAAGTTAAGAACTGGCATAACTAAGGCCAGCTTGCCAGTTCAATTTTTCTCCCTTGTGTGCTACCATTATGATAAAATCTCTAATTAAAAATCTCTAATTAACTAACCTCATACCTTTTCTTTCCTCCTCTCTCTTCCCTCTACCACCATTTTAGAGCATTAATTGATGGTACTTTGAAGTACTTTGTTTTACCATTTATTATGTGATCTTATACATTATTTTCTTGTGTGTTCAGAATAGGTAATAATTAGTTTCCTCACAGATATTTTAAAGCAAGTAGCATCACAGTGTGCAAGGCAGTCAGATACACTAACCAGTTTACTTCTGTGACACCTTGTGAGAGGTAAGGGACTGTACATATCTTTATTTTATAGCTGGAGAATAAAGGATCTGAGATTCAGGCCAAGCTAGTTAAAAATCTGCTGACTTTTAAAGAACATCTGTGCAGTTACATGTTCAGAACATAGCTCTGTACTCAGGCATTCAGTGTCTGCGCACAGAAGACAGCTGAATTCCCTGCTGTGCAGTTGGTCTCCCTTAGCATTGTGCATCTGTGATTTCTGAGCTGTTCTGCAGCAGTTATAAAGGTGCCCCTCCAACAGTGTGGAGCGCTGTGCATCAAATGAAGCAGAGGGATGAGGATGTGGTGAACTGGGATGGCCCAACAGCTGTGCAAGTGTCAGGTGCTACTGTTGCGACATGCTTCCTACATGGCACGAGTTCTCACTGTCACAAGAAGATAGACTGCATTGCCCATCACTAACTGTGGTGTTTGTGGTTTGTTTGTTTTTTCATAGTGAAGCAACAGCAGAAGAAACTATGTAAGGATACAGCAGTGAAATGAAACAGGTGACAGAAGGGCTGAAATTTCCTCTCTGTGCCAGGGTAGAGCTAACAGTGCTAGAATGTTTTGACGTGTTAGGAAAAATGTGAAAAATCACAGCAAAGAGAAACAACTTACTGACCTGGTTTCAGCTTGAAAGTAAACTTGTGTTCTGTGCTGTTTAATAAGTCATTGAATTCCTTTAGAGCTGCATAAAACGGCCTCACTTCTTCAGCTGGTATGTCAAACACTGTGTCTCTTGTTGCATTATTGAAATTGATGCGAACTGGTTGGCCTCTGTAATCCACACTGCAAAACAGATGAGGAAAGGAACAGAAACCTTTTGACGTGTCTAATGGATGACTGAACTCTCCTGTTGAAGCTTCAGTGTTGTTCTACAACTAAATTCAATTCTGTGTAAAAGGACAAGTTCATTTCCTTCATTCAAGAGGATTATTGGGTTGGAAGTTGATAATCAATCCTAACGAGGGAAAGGGGTCATCAGAAAAAAATGCAACCAGTCTCCACAAAAATCAGTATTCTGTACACATTAATCACAGAGCCAAAGTTTTAAAATTCAGAAAAAGTTGAATTTGATCTTTTTATAGTGTGTAGTTTCTTAGTCTGAATGCTTCAAATGAGGACCTCTCTTTGGCATGGTACAGATGTGCAGACACGCAGCACGGACTGGAGTTCAGTAACAAGCCCAACTGCTGAGACACCATGCCTAGAAGTTACCCTAATGCCCACGAGTTTGTGCTAGTGTTGTAAGGGACACTGAATAAGGAAAACTATGCTGTAGTGAGACAAAGGGAAGAAAAATAGCATGCTGGCCAAAAAAATAAAACCACAAATGTAACCCCAGCCCAGTGAAGCCACCATTTCCCCACGAGGTGGCAGGAGCAGACCTGCCAACACATGTTCCTCCATATATACATCAACAACTTTAGTTTCTAAAGTAATAGTGTGAGAATGGAGGCTACTTACTCTATGATCCTTTGTTTTCCCTGCACAGCAAAATCACAGTAGTCAACCCCAACGTCCGTGTAGTCTACAGCAGTAGAGGTCAGGATCTGATAAGCTTGAGGATTTTGGTGCTTCAGCTTGTTAGCTGCATGAAATCCATCTACAATTTCACTCTCACCTCCTGTGGCTGTTTGTTTAATGCAGTGAAGAAGCTGAACCTGTAATGAATTAAGATCTCATTTCAAGAAGAATTAGCTTCTGTATTTAACAGTCCATTAGAATCAGTCTCCTCATATCGGTGTGGTTTTTTCCAAGCAAAACACTAAGTTTCAACTCCTCTAGCTTCATAGCACTCTGCAACCATTATCATGTAAGCAGAAAATTGAAGTACTCTAATTGCATCCCCTTTGAGAGATCTTCTAACCCTTGCAGCCTGTTATTATTTTCTGCAAGTCTCTGCTGTCAGTTCTTTCTCTCAAACTGCTTTTTGCTGCAGTCTCCCTCCTTATTGCTCCAAAGAGGATTAGTTTGCTCCTGCATTGTGAGTTATCTGTTCACATAGGGGGAAAGGTGGCTTACTGATGGCTTACCGATGGCAACAGGCCTAGTATCTGTAATAAAATAGGATTGAGGAAGCTTAATTGCACTTCATAGTGAAATTGCCAAGGAGTAGGATGGAACAGGAACTCCCTGGGATGCTGACAAGTCAAGCATCATGCAAAGCACATTAAGCTTGGCCAAACTAGACAATACACATCTGTCATGCAAACACAGCTACCCTTAAAAATGCTAAAAGCTAACAATGGCCACATTTCCCTTCCATGGTAGTGAACTATTTCTGAGACAGTGGAGGAAAAATAAGAAACACTGGGGAGAGAGAAGCAGAGAACAGTTTGCCACAGTCTACTGCAGTGCTGCACCCACAGCCCTTGAGAGAAGGACCGAGCAGCTGCTGCTGCAGGAGGGGACTCCACCAGCATAAAGCAGAAGGAAGCAGCTCTGTCCAAGACCGGCAGACAGCCATTCCTCCTCTAATCTTCATTGGCTTGCAAAGGCTACAAATAACTTATCCACACGATGCAGCAGCTTCCTACCCTATTGTCCCACTGCCTTTGGATTCCATGCCTTGTGAGCATATTTGCATGAAAAAAGGTTTTGCCCTTTTACTCACGTTTGGTAGCAGTGAGAGCCTTGGCACACACAAGACACTGAGCTAATTCACATCTGTGCTCAATTAACAAAGTAGTGTTGTAGGGGAACTGTTGAGTCATGGCCTGAGCCACTGATTGAGCACCTGGGGAAAGGACCTGGTCAGCCCTGGAGCACAGGTGAAGGCAATTCAGCTGTGTGACCAGGAGAGGAGCCTGGCTCCATCTCTCTTAGGACCTCATTTAGGGGCTGACTGCTACTGGGGCAGGATCTCTTTCTGGACATCCCTCCTTGGTGAAGCTTTCCCTGTCATTCTAGAATCTTCTGACACAGCTAAGCAACCTTCTTCCCTTCCCTTATAGCAGCTCTCTATTGTTCCAGTCCTTTTATCATCTCACCTTTGTTGTAACACTTATCCCATTCTATTGATCTGTCCACTTGCTACAACTGTTCTATTCTTAATCTTAGTATTATGTTAATGAAGAGCATCTTAAATAGGCAGTGTTAATCTGGCATTTATATGTGGATAAACCACGCTGACTTTTTAATTACTGAAAAAAATGATATGAAGTACTCTTGATGAATAAGAAAGGGAAGCAGTAGGTATAGATGCAAACCTTTGCAGGATTAACTTGTTCCTTTGCACACGTTTCTATTACTTTTCAGCTCTCTGAGGAAGTGGATCAGGCTTTGCTGTGACAGGGCGGGGGTGACCACCTATTTCCTGCGGTGGTTCAGCTTTACAGAGTGCTCCTTCATGAAAGGAACGTGCAGGCGTTGTGGTGAGGGATGTGGTTTAGTGAGAACTATTGGTGATAGGTGGACGGTTGGACTGAATGAGCCTGTAGGTCTTTTCCAACCTTGGTGTTTCTGTGATTCTGTGAAAGGGTGAAAACTTGTCTAACCTCAGCCAGTTTGCAGAAGGCAATACAGTATCTTAATCGTTCTTCTCCCAGTTGCTTCTCCTCTTCTCCTAAGATGTCACAATGTGGCTGCAGCATCTAAACACCCAACTGCTTTGTTATAATGAACAGTATCAAAAGCACATACCGGACCCTCATGCTTTCCCCCTTTGCATTGTGAAGAAGCTGGTAGGTTCACCTTACCCCAGGTGGGTGCTGCAGGACAGGGTAGTCGGTGTGAAAGCACAGCTTCCCTGTTGTGTAAGCCACATTGTTGGCATCTGCTTTGTCCCGCACTTGCCAAGTTGGCCTGTACAATGAAAGGGCAAAGAGCAAACATGTTGAGCAATCAGCCAGTGCAAGGTGAAAGTGTGAAATCAGAGTAGAGGAGAGTTACTGCGTCTTTGAACATTCAAAATGATATGAAATTATCGCATGTTAGGATTATACAGAGCACATATTATCACATGAATCACATGTTAGGATTGTACAGAGCACATGCCTGAAGGCAGCCCTCAACAAAAGCATAGCGTAGATCCCTGTCTATATATGTCACCAGAAGCAGGCTGTGGCATCACAAGAGCATAAATTACTTAAAATAAAAATATAAAACTCATTTTATTTCCTACTTTAACTACTGTACACCAAATATACTATTTGTAGTGTGCTCAAGTCTTACTTCTTAATATTTAAAACAGAGGCTAAAGAACATAGAGACCAAAATCATATTATATATCCACAGATGCTTTTTGTTCATTGCAGGGGAGTTGGACTAGATGACTTTGGTCCCTTCCAATTCAAACAATTCTGCAATTCTACATAGGATTGCTGGAATGAGAATCATTTACAAGTCACTGCGACACCACCTTGCGAGGGAAGTCAGAGCTGTCCTGCTGCTATGCTTGGTAGGAAGCTGGTCCCCGAGAACCTCTCCACGTGTGGAGCTGCTGTCAAAGCTCATCACTGTCTGCAGCCAGCCATGGTTAAAAAAGAGAAAGCAGTGCAAATAGGGAGCCGGCTGTTAAGCGTGGAAAATAATCAGTTTCACTTTGTCAGGGTATCAATGGCTCTGAAGCATGAACTCAGCCACGTGGAGAGCCAGCAAGTGCAGGATAAGTGAAGGAAAAAAAACGCAGGTAGTGTGAGGAAGCTCTCACCCTCAGAGAGAGGAGAGCAGTTGGAATGGTTTATGACTTAGAAATCACGGTTAAATTTTAACCTCAATTGCTCATACTGTTTGACTGAGCAGGAAATTTGGCACCAGGCAGGTGTAGCAATTTTTTTTTGGCATTAAGAGGCAATGTGAGCTCAGTCTCTCTGAGCAGAGAACAAGTGTGCCTGGCACATCTTTAGTTTTGGCAAATGGTTGCAGTAGGAACTGAAGCCGCATGTAAATTGTCTGGCCTCGCACTGTGTTAAAAACTGAGATCTCATTCACAAAAGGTTTGGGACCTGCATCCTTCTATGGCAGCCAGAGCCCTCTGGGAGGGGTAAAGGGGTAAAAGCCCAGAGAAGCTGTGAATGCCCCATCCCTGGGGGTGCTCAAGGCCAGCAGGATGGGGCAGCCTGCTCAGGTGGGTGGGAAGCAGCCTGTGGCAGGGGGTTGGAACTGGATGGCCTTTAAGGGCCCTTCCAACCCAAGCCTTTCTGTGATTCTGATGACACTGTAGGGCAGCATGTACCAAGCAGACATCTAGAAGTG
The DNA here is from genome assembly GCF_019238085.1 of Lagopus leucura. Taxonomy (NCBI): domain Eukaryota; kingdom Metazoa; phylum Chordata; class Aves; order Galliformes; family Phasianidae; genus Lagopus; species Lagopus leucura. The sequence goes on along the minus strand of NW_024962284.1, from coordinate 2,645,391 downwards.
AAAAAAGGGATAGATCTGCTACTGTTACGTTCCAGTAAGCATACATGGCCCTACAGAGGTATGTTTTATTTGCCAAGCTGGACCAATCCAAAAGTCATCCCTTTCCTTTACAGTATTTGTTATGTCTTGCATTTGGGCACTGGTGAAATAGCAAGGGGATTAGCAACGGTTATTTTATTACAGTTCTAAAAATCTCTTTTTAGAACTGTCTGCCAGTAATCTATGAACTTTTTTAGAGAGGACGAGACATAAAATGGCTCTAAGCCTGTTGTTAAGGCTGGAAGCTCAGGAGAGTTTCTGCTACTGCGAGCAATGTCTGAGAACAGCACAGCTGGGTACAGCACTAACTGCCTGAAAATTAAACAGGTTAACTTAGGAGAAAAGATACCATAGGTAAAGTCTTCTCTCTTCTATTTTAGTAGTATTTTAAGAGTGGATTCGAGATATACATGGCAAAAATTAAGCAACAGCAGTTCTTATAAAACACTTGAAAAAAGCCAGCACCGCTACCCCCCAAAAATAAGCCAAAGTAATAGAACTATTTTTTAAAAGACTTAAAAAAAAGCATGGTCTGAAGAGTCATTTAAAGCCCATTTCATGAGCACCGTGTGTGCCAAGGTGCGTGTAAGCCTACTGTGAGGAGATGTGGCTAACCGTTGTGCAGCAAAATAGGGAGTGACTCTTTTGAGAAGGGTTAATGCTTTGCAGCCCAACTTTCTGGTTACAGTCTTTGTGATTAACAGCGGGAAAATAAGGTTTAGTCAACACCAACAGAGAATTTGATTTAAACAGTGAAAGCAGCTCTAACTGTTATTTGTCCAAATGGTGTGGACTGGTGTCCAGTTTCCACCTTGGCCTGAAACAAGGGGAAGTATTTAGTAAACACTGCTATTTATAATCCTATTTGGTGAGAATCGGTGAGGTACGTCTAAATTCATGAAAGAGATGTAGAACAAACAAACAAACCAACCCTCCAACTGATGATACAAGTAAATCTGAATCTTTTGTTGGCTTAACTTTCTTACTAGGATCACGTCAGAACAGAAACAGCAAGAAGTACCACTTTCATCATGGCACAAGCTGTCAAGTAAGACCAGTGGTGGGCTGCCAAGCAGAGAAGTGCCTGACATCAGGAATGCTTTTAAAAGCAGAACATGTTAACTAGCACTAGGTGAGGTTTCCAAGTCAAGCAGGGAGTTCTGTTCCCATTGGTTTTAGAAGGATTGACATGACTGAGTCCCAGCTAACATTGAAATCTACTTTTCTTTCTGGCCCAGTAAGTAGAAAGGGGGAAGAAAAAAGCCTCCGACTGCATGAAGGGGAAGAAAATCTCCCCGTCTGAGTTGAAGACTGGATGGAATGTGGTCCTTCTGGCAAAGGCTGACTTTTTATATTTCTACTTCTTTCTGTTTTAAGCCATTTAGTCAATGCAAGAGACACTGGCTGTTGCCCACATAGTTTACCTGGTTATTTTCTGAATGAGGTAGGTCCAAGTGAAGGACAAGTCTTACATATAGGTTTTTTTTTTTATAGGGGAGAAGGGAGCTTTCTAGCTGAAAGCTCTAAATATTCTGGTTTTGGGGTCTATTCAGGCACAAGAAATAACTGTGCTTTAGTATCTATTATCCCAGGAGCATACATGGCTGGGATCTGTGCCCAGAGGGGCATGGGACATGCAGTGGAACTGGGTTCCGGATTTCAACCAGCCTCCATTTTACCTCTCCTCCTCAGTGTGTTGTCCGTTCCTGGACAACACATTAACTGAAGTTAAGATGGGAACCTGCTCCAGAAATCTCACCAAGGAAGGGGTAACCTAGGCCAAGCTGCAGAGTCCACTGTTGTTTGTGGATATAGCAATTTGGAAGAGGCCTTCTGCGTAGCCTCATGGGGTACACAGTGCTGCCTTGTGGATCTGCTTGTGGCTTTTCAATAAGAATTGTCCTTGCATCTGCAGGCAAGGAAAAATTAATCCTGTTTTAATAAATTAACCCACAAGAGACGTCCAGCAAGCTGAATTCAAATGCTCTGGAAGTAATTACATAGCTGGCAAAGCAAGGTTATTAAAAATCCCAACTCACCCATAAAAAGTGAGACGCAGGAAACCAATCCTGTGGCCAAGCTTCACCAACTCTCCCTGCCTTGCAGCAGCTCCTGTTAGCAGCACAACTCCCATCTTCTTCAGGGTGCGCAGCCACTTGTAGGCACTCTCATCATTGTAGATGATTTCTTCAAAAGGTATTTGGGGAAGCTGTAGGTCTGAGCCCCAGTGCTGATGTTCTGAAAAGGAAGGAATAAGGAAGCAACCAATCAGCTGTTTTAGCATCAGAGCACAGAATAGTCCAAACATGAAGTTAAAGAGGTTTTTATGCATTTGTGGAAATGCCCTTAGTCAACCTGCAGGGACCTGAACCCCAATCTCTAAGTTTTTCTAGACAAAAAAATAGTCTTTATGATAAAGTGCAAGAAAACATTGCAGTAAAGAAACAGATTTAAATCAGAAGTTTGCAGCACAATACAGCAGAAGACATACATCAGTGTAACAGCTTAGAAGCTGAGAAACTACATCAGATGCATCAGTGACTAACCAATTTTCTTTTGTAGGTTTGTCTCCACAAAAGCACATCCAGCCAGATGAAATCCTGCAGGATGGTGTCATTCATCTTTTTCTTATTTGGAGTGCACTGATGCTATTTCAGATGAGTGCCAGTAACAGCCCAAGACTATTTACAAATCCAAGGGATGCCAGGAGGTAAGGAAACCAATGTAAGGAAAGACTGAGCAATGAGCAGGAAGTTGGGTTCCACCCATTCTCAAACAGCATTCATGAGAGCTGAATGAGTTTTAGCAGGGGGGGTTGGACTCGATGATCTCATGAGTTCTCTTCCAACCCCTGCAATTCCGTGATCCAAAATTCTTCCTTCAGTATAACTGAGTTTTTAATATTACGCCTAAAATACTCTCTGTTCAATCAAACTGTGTGAACACAATCTTGATGTGGATTACTGCGTTTGAAACTGCATCTAGAAAAGGAAAATCTGCTTGCAAGAATCATAGAATCATTTTTCATTGGAGAAGGCCTTTAAGATCATTCAGTCCCACTGTTTACCTATCACTAGCATTGCCCTCTAAAACATGTCCCTAAGTACTACATCTGCCCTTTCCTTAAACACCTCCAGGGATGCTGACCCCACCATCTCCCTGGGCAGCCTGTTCCAATGCCTGACCATTCTGAGGATGAATTCTTCCTAATATCCAACCTGAACTTTCCCTGGTGTAACTTAAGGTCACTCCCTCTTGTATTCCTGCTAGTTGCACAGAAGAGGCTGATCCCCACCACCACAAGCTCCTTTCAGTAGTTGTAGACACCAATAGTGTCTCTCCTGAGCATCCTTTTCTCCAGTCTGAGGAATCCCGGTTCCCTCAGCTGCTCCGCATAAGGCTTGTGCTTCAGACCCCTCACAGCTTCTTTGCCCTTCTCTGGACACTCTCCAGGGCCTTGATGTCTTTCTTGCAGTGAGAGGCTTAACACTGAACACAGTACTCAGCAGAGGCCTCACCAGAGCTGAGTACAGAGGGATGATCACCCCCCTGCTCCTGCTGGCAACACTATTTCTGATACAAGCCAGGATGCCGTTGCCCTCTTGGACACGTGAGCACACTGCTGGCTCATGTTCAGCTGAGCACTGACCAACACCCCCGAGTCAGTTTCCTCTGCACAGCTTTCCAGCCACTCTGCCCCAAGCCTGTAGTGATGCATGGGGTCCTTGTGTCCAAAGTCATGTCCATGTCCAGCAAAGAAGATGGACACACACCTCCCAGGCATGTAACTCAGCACAACTCATAACTCGACTTCAGTGGAGATGCCAAGACAGGGGTCTTCCATCTATCCCAAGATCTTAGGTGTCAGGGGCAGAAGGAATTCCTACCACTAGTTCTAATGGGTAGCCTCCCTCCTGCACGGAGCAGGGTGCTTCAGCCTGTCTCAGTGCTGGAGGCACTCAGCTCCACCGGTGTGCCCCATGCTTACAGTTTCCTCACTTGCACTTCAAGTAGCTCTTCCTTCCCTGCCTCCTTTCTGCTGTAAGACAGAAACTCCATTCCTTCCACTTTGGTACTCCAAACTTCAGACAACACAATGACTACAAGTCAATCATCTTACCCCATAAACGGTGAGTAGCCCAAGAGCCCCTTTAAGCTCTCCTGCACAGTTGCATCTCCTTGTGAGTAAAAATGCCTCTCAAAGTTATGCCTATGCAGAGAATCCTTACACCTTGATGTCAAGACACCTTGATACAGATCCTCAGTAAATGACTAATAACCTGTTCTGTCTTTTTTTTTTTTTTTTTTAGCTTTGCTAATATCACATCTTGGATTGATTGTGACAAAAACTGCTGACCAATTCTGGGACTAGGAGAGGATCCAGCCACACTTAGGCTCCTTACCCCTGTGGCCCAAGGAGTTTAGGAAGCAAAGGGATCCATTCTGAACCTTGTGACTCAACAGGAGGGCCCTGTATGTATTTAACCTACCCTCTATGCAGAACATCACACGTATCCAGCCATCTTGTTAATGTTGTGATTTAACAGCATCTTATGTCAGTAAACATATTCCTGTTCTTCTTCTATGAACAAAGAGTATAGTGCATTTGTTTCCATTTGCCATGCCTCAACAGGAAATGCTCAGGATTGCTTCTCCAGGACACATATAAGACAATGTTGGACACCTTCCCAAGATGATGATGATTAGAAGCAGCATTTACTTTTTCCCTTGTGCAATCACCCTGTCCTTTAAGAGACACAGATACTCACTGTTGGGACTGAATGGTCACCCAGCAGGACCAGGTTGCTATAGCTGTTCCCTATTGCTCCTAAAAAGCGGAAGCAAATTAACCAAGCATAACCACGGAGTATGGCTAAGCACTTTGTAGATATGTAACAATTGCAGTAGCAAAAGGCACTTGATAAACCAGCAAGGCATAAACACACAGAGGATGGGCAAGCAGGAAGGCACAGATGGCTGCATGCTTGATGTACAGGAAGCAGGAACAAAAAGTAAACTCAGCAAGAGTGCAACAAGAGCAAATGAAGGGTCCTCCTTTCCATTCAAGAGAAGAAGAAAACACCAACACAGAACGAAGGAAAACAAAGGAAGAACAGTGCACCACACCACTGGTTTCCCACCTCAAGCAACACACAAAGTCCTGTACCTTGGAAGCTGTGCAAGCCACAAAGTATCAACGCTCCTCTATTTTATACTCACAGATACTCTAGGATGAGTTTGTTGTGGACCACTTGTGTGTTGATGTGATGTGTACAGTTAATAAATGTCAATCCTGTGAAGTGTTACTTTAAAACTTAAAGCTGTGCTGATGTCTTTGGAACAATTGCTGAATCTGGGATTGCTCCATGGAAGGAGCAGTGTGCATACACACAGTTGTACCATGTACACTTGGGACTTCTCTTTCCAAACCAGTTCAGCATCTCCCCAGCCTGCTTATCAAGTTGAGAGGTGCTGAGGGTACAGGGTGGATACCAGTAGGGTGAGGGGCAGCATGGTGATATAGGGGGGACTGCAGAGGGTGGCTTTGAAATAGGGCCACTGAGATCCTGCCAGACAGAAAGGGAAAAGACAGGAAATTAATCGTGGTGCCCAAAGCACATCTTCTCACCAGGACACTTTCTGGAGTCTGGCAGATGTTTAAGCTGTTAACTTTAATTAAATTTGTCTGTGCTACTGGCACAGGGCACTGAAATCCACAACTGAGCATCGTGTTTTGTACTTAGCTACTGGTGATTTTCTCCCCCAGTTGAAACGACTGAGGAGAACGTCCCCGAGTACTGCACAGCGTGTGCCACGGAGCCACCCTGCTCTTCTGCTTGCCTGCTTCTTCACTCAGAGTTTGAAACAGCCACGTGAAATGGCTGCCTGCACACCTGAAAGACAGCTGCTGTGTAGACTCACTCATCATTTCTTTCTTTCTCCCCCAGCCTCTTTTTTTCCCCTCTCTAAATGATCAGAATTAGCGTACATATCGTGCTGAAATGCAGCCAGTGCAATCCGCATTGCTACATGCTGCACGTGCCTTCGCTGGCCGCTAGATGGACCTGGCCTGCTGCAGGTCCTGATGCTGCTTTTGTGGTCACACTGCTCTGAATTCTAATGCACAGACATTAACAATAACTGTCACTGGACAGCAAACACACATTGCTCAGCAACCTTCATAAACGCCCCAGGATGGCACAATGTTCTCTTTGATTCTGTCTGATGGCTGCAGTGTTGGAGTTGTCCTGGCTTGGCTGCTTAGAGGAGCGAAGGCACTGCAGTGAGGGAGATGTCCCAGATTCTTTTGCAGAAACTGCAGTTCTTACATCTTCTATTTCTTTTGTGGCTTATTAATAATTGTGGAAGTTGACTGCAAAATGAGGCAACGAGGTGAGATCTGTCAGCTCAACTGGCAACGCAGTGGCAGCCACAGACACCAAACACCCCTCAGACAGACCCACCTGGCCACATGCTTGAGGTGACTGTGGGCACAGATGTCAGTGCAGGCCGATTTCTTTCTCTCCTGTGCAAAAGATCTATTTCAGACTGTCCTCATGCTCTTTTCTTATTGATTTCATAGACTAGAATCATAGAATCACAGAACGGTTTGAGTTGGAAGGGACCCTTAAAGGCCACCTGGCCCAACTCCCCTGCAGTGAACAGGGATACCTACAGCTCCATCAGGTGCTCAGAGCCCCATCCAGCTGGACCTTGAATGTCTCCAAGGATAAGGCATCCACCACATCTCTGGGCAAATTTCCATTTGTAAGTCTCATAAACTGTCCAGTCCCTTGGTTTGTACACACAAACACACACGTCCTTCAAACCAAAGATGTTGCACAGCAATGGGTGAACAGGACAAAGATGCTCTCTTACTTTTTGTTTCACAGAGATCTCGCCTATTTTATTACAAAACTTTCTAGAGACTAGTTTAATGGCAAGTATTCTCTTAAATCACAGCCCTGTTCTTACAACTAAGACATTATTGATTTCCCTCGCTTAGTTTGAAGCTGATAATTCATTAGAGATTGCACAACCAAACACAAATAGATTTTCAAATATTAACAAAATAATGGTTTTAAATCCCCACCCAGCTTACTTGACACTTTTGCCAACATCCACTTACGTTGACTGATCATCAGTCAGAAATGATACCACAGAAAAATGCAGACTGCATCCTTTATAACCTCCCCCCATCTCTGTTTGCTGTCCAGCTCCTTTGGCAGACAGAACTGATAACAACCACTACAAACCCTAAGAGCAGCCTGCAGCATGGGAGCTCTGAGGGATTTCACCTGGTCACGGAGGGAGACCCTGCACTGCAAAGACATGGAACAGGGCATTATGCAAGGTGCTCATAAAAATGTGAACCGCGGGGCAACCAAAAGATTTCCCCTCACTTTGGAGAACAAACACATGCAGATGGAATTTAACTGCAGCTCCAAGTGCTGCAGGCGTCTCTGCATACAGGAACTGCGGTGTGTTCCCTTTGAAGTCCCCATGCTCACCGTGGTGCTGGAAGTTCCACCTCATGGTAGCACACTCCTTTTGCAGCCAGCAGACATGGGTTCGAGTTCACGTTTTAAATCCTACCTCACATTTCAGAAAAGAAAGACTCTAAGATCCCTGCCCCGCAGCGGGCTGTTACTGCAGCCAAAAGCTTAGCATTTCAGCTACTGCAGGAGTAAGCTCTCCCCGTGGACATTTCCTCCCACTGTATTGTGCAACGACACCGTGCTAAAAATGCCAGAAGCTGAAAACGCATTGTGTACAGCTCCAAGTTTTACTAATCCTTGGGAAATGTATGGAACGCAGCAGCAGCTGGTATCTGGGACAAAAAAATAACCTAGTGCAAAGTTAGGATTACAAATATTCCCTTACTTCATGACTTCACGATCTTTCATTCAACTTGAAACTTTCAGCACTTTATCTGAACTCCAATTGTTGCCTATTCTGAGAGGAATTAAACAAATATTTTCATACATGTACACATGCATTTTTTCACAGCACATGCATGCAAACCACAAGCCTGGCAAACGTGTTTTTCTTCCCTTTTCTTTCTCTTTTCCTTAATTTCTTAAATTCTTAGATGTTTCTAGACCACAGATCATTTACAGAGCTTTCCAAGGCAGCATGTTGCCTCTGTAGCTTTTTTTAATGCACGGTGCCCATGCAGGTACAGTGCTCTGGAAGCTTTGCTCCATCAAATGGAGCACAATGGCTCCTTCATCTCTGGTACAGGTCAGAGTTCTCTTTGGACTCCACTGACTTTGAGCCAGTCTGCTGGCATGGGTAAAACCAACCCACTCAAAGCCTACCTTGATTTATCACCTAATCTCAAAGAGAAATCATTACAGATACTCTGGTTATTCTTCAAATGGGCCACATTTCCTTAGCATGTTTGTGATAATTTCACGTGCACGTATCAAATGCTTCACTCTAAGAATACGATTACTGCTTTTAATGCTAAATACATGAAGAAAATTAGGAAAATAATCAAAGCAAGAACAAACTCACGTATTTAGAGCATAAACCAAACCAATGCCCTTGCAGGACCGCATAAAAAATTTCACCAAAGCTAGAAAAGACATCTTCAAGTCTTGTATCCAAGTCATTGATGAGAACACTAAAGACAGCTGGCCCTGAAAAGGAGCTCCGTGGAACCCCATTACTGACTGGCTGCCAGCCTGATGTAACACCATTTCCTACAAACCTTTGTGCTCAACTCATCAACCAGTCGTTCACCCATCACGTTATATTTCTGTCTAGCTGGATGCTGGAAATGTTGTTCAGAAAAACACTGTGGGAAACAGTTTTGCTGAAATCCAAAACGATTACATCATCTGGTTTCCGCTGGTCAACGAGTTTGGTAATCTTGTCAAAAAAGGAGATTATAATGATTCGTAGCAGAGAGTTTTGTACAGCCTTATTAATCTTTATTTTACATGCTAGTTACTGCGATGGGTTCTTTTTGTTTCTTTTTTTCATAGAAGTCTTAGCCCTTTATTAAAATATAGTGACACTAGGTTTAATCCTTCCTGTAACTGCTGTAGACCTGGGGCTAATTTCTAACACTTCTTTCTGACACAAGCATGGACTAACTTTAAATGATGTTCATTTCCCTGAAAAACAGTAAAGACCTTCCTCTCGTGATTGGCCCCAGAAACCTCACAGCCACTTGAGTAAAATAGTAAGGCCTGATGCAGGGGGAAGTTCTTTGCTATGAGAGTGGTGAGGGGCTGGAACAGCTGCCCAGAGAGGCTGTGATGCCCCGTCCATCCCTGGAGGTGTTCAAGGCCAGGCTGGACGGGGTCCTGGGCAGCCTGGGCTGGTATTAAATGTGGAGGTTGGTGGCCCTGCGTGTGGCAGGGGGTTGGAGATTCGTGATCCTTGAGGTCCCTTCCAACCCTGGCCATTCTGCGATTCTGAGCACCTGATTGAGCTGTGGATGTCTCTGTTCACTGCAGAGTTGCACTAGACAGGCTTTAAAGGTCTCTTCTGACCCAAATGATTCTTTGATTCTAATTCCAGGAGGAGGAGGAGAGAGAAACAGTAGGTTGACACTAAAAGCAGTGACATTGTGAAGACCTCCTTCCTCATCAGACCCACGCAGAAGGATGATGTGCTGTCAAATACTTACAACTTTACAGATTAGCAGGTCTATAATTCTTTGGGAAAGGGAGAGGAAAACTCAAGAAAACAAAAAACAACCCAATGATGCAAAGATATTCATGTTCTTCTACTTAAAAAAAGAGCATTTGCCACTACTTCCTGGTGGAACTGATCCCACTCACATTCCTTATTATTTTATCATGTCAGCACAGCATACTTTTTTCCCCACTCTGTAAGTACAGTTAATATAGTTTCCATTGTATTCCAGCAGAAATTTAAGAACATAAGCTCTTAAAAACTAAGGAGTAAGAAAGACAGCAGTGATCCATTAGCATTCGGACAGCCTTAGTTCTCACTTGCAAAGCACTGCTGCTGTTGCCATATCAAAAATCCCCATGTTTACAACTGCAGCTGAATAATTCACAAAGGATAAAAGCAAAGGTCTTGCAGAATTATTTCATTTTTATTGACCAACTGCACTGTAACTAAGAAAACCCCACATCTATGTGCTTTTCAAAGTGTGAAGAACGAACTGCTTTTGAGACAATTAGTCACCACGTCTTCCAACTTCAGAATAGCAATTCTGGGGAAAGGAAAAAAAGAATCCCATTTCTTGATCATTCCAGATCAGCCATAAAGGCTCTAAATGAGAAGCCTCCACAAAAAGAGATTATAGCCTTTGCCCAGTTTCTGCAGACAGCACGCATGCATCAACAAACACCTGGAATTACTCAGCATTTCAGTTGTGACAGGGTAAGTACCAACTGGCAAGCTTAGAACCTTCTAATGGAGAATAATAAATTCATGTGCTTGTTTTTCAGTTTAAAACAGCTAAAATGTTTTTTAAATGTATTTAGTACTCTAAGAGTAGCTGGATAGGAAAATCTGGAACTTTCTGGAGATTTAAACTACTGAATTAAGTCGGTTATTCTGCCCCTTCATTTCAGACCCACAACGTCTACTAATGGAAACAAAACAAATGATATGAAATTACTTGGAGATGCGTGGCATAATGCCTTCAAAAATACATTCTCTTTTTTTATGAAGAGGAAGAATTGAGTGGAGAGGTAATCTCTTCAGGGGAGGTTCAGGATGGACATGAGGAAAAATTTCTTCTCTTAAAGAGCGGTGAGGCAGTGGCACAGCGGGTTGGTGGAGTCACTGTCCCTGGAGGTGTCCAAGGAACTAAAGGACATGGAGTCGTGGCACTGATAGATGTGGTCAGTGGGCATGGCTCGGTTTGGACCACAAGATCTCAGCGGTCTTTCCCAACCTTAATGATTCTGTCTATAATGAGCTTTCTCAAAAGACTATGTACCTGACTGGGGGGGAAGATGTGACTGAGCAAGTCAGCACACAGCTTAACAGACTCCTTGATAGATCTTACCACTGTGGAGCTCTGAGAGACTGGAATGTAAGACAAAGAGCAAAGGGAGTCAGAGGGTAAACAGGAGGCTCTCCTGTATGCGCTGTTAATCTTGTCACAATTGAGAAACCTTTCATCCTTTATCACCGTTGTTTGGGAGAAGTTAGGGCCAATTAACTGCTACAGGAACCTTACTGCTTGTAAGTGGATGGTATGTAAGATGTATGTGAACACAATAAAGAGACCTATTCTGATGTTACAAGAAACTGAGAGAGCTCTCCAACTCGACTGACACCTGACGAAAATGCATCTCAGAAACAACTGGGAGGAGAGTTCCTAGGAACAGCTGGTTACTTTTAGAATAAACTTCATGTGAAAATTTTGTTTTGTTTTGTTTTCCCAGAGAAGGAAGAAATGGCATCAGTTATTGGAGTGGATCCACAATGAAACTAAACGGCAGGAAAAAGAAAAAAAAAGATTGCACTGGCACAACTGCCAGCAATCTGCAACAAAACCCAAATCCTTTAGGAAAGCAGACATCACCGTTTCAGAAAATGCATTTTATATTTGTCTGATTAGCATAGGCACCACTGACAGATGCACATAAGGTAGAGGCCTGTGTGTGTACGTGTCTGTATTTCAGTGGTGTTGCAAGCTCCAAGACCTAACCACAGGTGACGCACAGGCTTGCCTAGAGGCTGCTGTATTTGTGCTTCTCAAAATGTGCTAGCAATTACAGCTCTGAAATTGACAAAGCCACAGATGACCAAAGCAAAGCAACTAAGAACCAGCTGACATATTGAAATTAAAATTCTGGAAGGTTGCACTGTTATTAGCCACACAGCAAAACGAAGAAGAACTGAAAAACAAAGCACAGACAAGTGCACATCCTCTGGTCTTGACTGCTTGTGCCAGGACACTGCTTCCTCCAGCAAATCAGTTATTGAGGAGGAAAAAGGGAGCAGCAGCCTTGACAATGTCAGCAATGAAGGTTAACCACTAACTAGAGCAGTCTGGTGAGCCTGCTCTTGTATTGGTTGAACCAGCACACAGGGCTGCCATTTCAGATCATTGTCTGTAATGCTATACTGCTAGGACACGATCAACTACTTAAGAGCATGTCATTTGCAGTGCTGTAGCTGCAGGGACCAGAAGGAAGCTGATTTTCAGCTTACCCCAGTACACAAGGAGAAGCTGGTCTCAAATAGCCAGCAAGCAAATTCACATGCCTTAGAAATGCAGCCTTCCTTGCAAATGAAACCTGAGAAATGCTGCAAGGAGCAACCTGTCATAAGGAGCCAGATCTTTCCCAGAATTATGAAGAAGAGCACAGTGGCACTACTAAGCAAGGCCAAAGTTAATGTGGTTACTTTATGTAACTTTTGCAAACATATTTCCTCAGATCACCGAATTTGCAAAGCAGTGTCCAAAGAATAAAAGTATCTTTACTGTACATTTTTCTGGACCGCTGCAGTAAAGAAACGCTGTAGCAAAAGGGAGAAGTCTCCAACAGAAACATGGCATTAAGATCCTGAAATTAATCCCAGTGTACAATGTGGCAAGCCATGTCCAGTTAGGTTTTGTAACAGATGCAAAAAGAAGCATCGCATCTGAAATACTGCAATCTTGGTTACTGATACATTTGGTAATAACAAGACATCTGGATTAATTTTTCTGAGCATCTGAGCATGAATTAGACAACTGGAGCAACACTTGATTTACAACGTTCCCCCCAAAACGCTACAGAACGTCTCGCTAGCTTCCACAGCATCTTCACTTCTCCAAAAAACAACTCAGGACCTGAGAAATCAAGTCTAGCAGTTTCCCTGTACTGGGTTTGCATCTTCATCACGCTCACTCTGGGAACATGCCCAAGCCTCCAACTTAGTAAACAGTGTTGTTTATTCTTGCCAAGGCAAAAATAGACATCAACTTTTATATCAATCACCAGGGGAAAAAAGTTCCACTCTGGAACTAGTAAACAACTGTTACATGATCTACTGAAATGAATGGAGATATTACTCACCAGCAGAAGCCTTACGCTAGTTACAAAAGGTTGAATCTAAATAACTGACTTTTGTTCAGGAGAGCTTGGAGCCAAGGAAGATGTGACCTGCAGAAGCCAGCTCCCTAACTGCCCAACAGAGCTCAAGAAGCAGATGGTACTTATGGTTTTGCATTTTTGCATTTATGGTCTTTCAAGAAAAAATAAAAATCATTTTCCTTTGTTAGAAAACAAAAACAAGACAACACTCACAAGAAAAAAAAAAAAAAAAGACCATAAACAAATTGGCCTTTCGCTGAGGAAACCAAAAGCTGGATCTGATTTCTCACCAGTCTGCCTCTTCTTTCCTTTACTAGAATAAAACCTTATTTCAACAGATAAACTCATAGCTCTGAATACTTTTCCACAGCTTTCTGCAGCAGCAGAACTCACAGGAACACCATCAAGGCGAACTGCAGAAACCTGGCAAGTTTTCACACATTTCACACTCCCTGTATGAAAGACTGCTGAAGAAAGAAGAAATGAGGATGTGCATCGTGGCAAACCTACTGATTTCATAATCATTCATTCCGAAGGGTGAGTGATGTGTAACCACAGCTCGTACTGCCTGCGCTACGCTGCCAGTTGCACAAAATTCTTCATTTCCAAGAGGCTGCCTGCTACACAGGAGGCAGAGCAAACACAACCAGAACTTCAGCACAAGGCACTGGTAAGCTACACGGTTACTTTTTAACCAAAAGCCATGGAAAGGAGAAAAACATTTCAGTTACAACTTGCTTGCAATTTGAAACAACACACACTGGCCGTATCACACAGACCAACACTGCTCCACAGGACTTGTTTTTGAGACCTCCAAACCTTATCAGAAAGGAAACAGCTTTTAGGAAAGCGAACACAGCACAAGCAGCAGAACGTCTCCCTTCCTGCAAGTGGGCTTGGATAGAGCAGAGCTGTTGGCCCACAGTCCAGAGATCAGAAGAGGTGAAAAAGCAAACGTGACCCCAGAAACTCCTCCTGCTTCAGCTGGATAGGCTTGGCCTTCACACATTGACTCTCTATCTAGATAGGGTCTGTAGCACCAGACCATGCGAGTTTGAAAGGTGTTTGAAAGGACACATGTGGGTTTGATTCCTACCTGGTAAAAATAAATCTTCTCGCATTTCTGCTCTGGCTGCTTCAGAGAAGCATCGTTTTTTCAGCCACTCAGCTTCATATTCGCTTGTGTGTTCATCGGGCCACGTGATAGATATCTTGGGAAATAAAAAGAAATGCAATGTTAAGGACAAAAAAACAACCAGAAATTACAGAAATTGGAATATTTAAATCAGTAATATCACAGCTAAGGCTTCCACGTAATGTAACTGCAAACAATTAATGAAAATCCAACCTGAACAGCATCCAAATTCCTATGCCTTTTATAGATGTTTATTTTCACATGAGCACATGACCTAATTTGCTATTTTCTGTGGGCTGCTGTCACTGCGTGTACTTTGCCTACCAGAAACTGGGAATCACAGAAGCTGACACAGAACGCTTCACTAGAACTCAGAAGAGCAAATCTGCCTTTCAAAAACAGGCCAAGAGAGACGTACGAAAAAAACAAATGTTAAGAGATCAACTGTTCAAAAGTTTTGAAAGTTCTTTCCTTTTCAAGAAAATAGATGTATAAAGCCAAAATGACATACAGAGTTGCTACGTGTGTCAGAAAACATTAAAATTTACAGAAGGATTGTTTCGTTTTGCTTAATAACCTCCCCTTGTCATGAACAAACGCGAACGCAGATGGAGAGATACAGAAGCTGGGCCAGTGCTGAATGTTGGGTTATACTTTCTACAGTATCCTTTCTATGGATTAAGATCATCATCCTTACCTTTCTCCTGTCTGTCAGAGTGACTTCCTTGGCCACAATGTCAACATCCAGGTCCTCAAAGAGCAGCTTGCGGGCCTTGGCAGAGTGCAGGAAGCAGTGTGGGCACTGGCAGTTGTCCCGCAGCCAGACGCAGGGGTAGCAGCTCTCACTTCCATCCTCCCACTGCACACGGACGAGGTGCTCCGCATCTGGAGCCTCCACTTTCCGTATCCCCGCACTCATGTAGCCCGTGTGGGTCCTCCGTGCTGTCCCCCACCAGCAGCACTGCAGCTTTGCAGCCCCAGCAAGCAGGCGCCGGGTCACGGGGTGGACTTTGGTCCCCAGAATGACACGAGCTGCCAGCCTCCACATGCTGACCTTGGTTGGGTGGCGGTGGTGTTCCTGCAGTACCACAGAGAGCAGATTATTATTTAGGGAGCACCTGTAACAGAAGGAGCATGTTAAGGCAACTCTCACCATTTCTTTCTAGCTGAATATTTAGGAATACTCATCATCTCATTGATAGCTTTTGGGACACAGAGGATATATTTGGGACACAGAGGATATATTCAGACCTGTTTGTCCAAAAGTCCCTGCGTTTAGCAGAGCTTCGGCTGGATTCATCAATTTGTTCATCCTTGTTCCTGCGGCCGTTGGATACTTACAGCACAAAGGTCCCTTGGTAAGGCACTCTGAGACAAGTTCCACAAACCAAACATACGTACTACTGCTGAGCTACTGAGGTTTCCACTAGCTTAGAGCTGAGTAATTCAAATCAACTGTACGCCGTGCTGACGAAAGATGACGCATCCAAATCTTACATCAGAAGAAAAGTTCTGGTTTAACACTTTCCTTGGGCCCCTGGCAAATCACTAAGTAATCACATTTGTTTTTAACTGGAAGTTCAGCAGTTTCAAAGTTTGTATATCTACTCTTAATTTGTTCAGTGTTTTGTTGTTGTTTTTTTTCCCCTGCTGTTTTGGTTCTTGCACAAATATTGATGCCTGGTTGCAACCAAAGCCTTCCCTCTGTCCTTACACAGGGAATATCTCTGTAGATTCAGTATCTTTACACACTGAGATCTAGAAGAGCTGTCAAAAGAATTCCGACTAGCATAGTTAGAACAATGCTGCATAGGACCTTATGGTCTCCTTTTGTTTTTATTTCATTTGATTGAGTACAGCAAAGCACAAAATTGATTTCTGCTTCCTTTTCTTTGGGCACAGCAGTCCCAGAAGAATCGCATTTATTACCAACTTTCAGTTGCAATTCAATCCAAGGAACAGCTCTGTGCACACAGACTCTAACCTCTTTTATCCAAAAATGGGTTTGTAACCAGACTGAATATGTATTTCCTTCTCTCATATATACGTATATAAAACACACACGCATCCATATGTAAATGCAGGTACTGCTTTAGTAACTGCTTGGGATAAGACTGTGAGAACAGGATTTCATTTTGAAGTTGAAGGCTACCAGGAAGCTCTTCTGGCTTACCTGAGGTGAGGAAATTCTGAGAACAAGATATTTTTCATTATGTGAAACATCCATTTAATGAATTCTTCACATAGTTCATTCACAATGTATTTCATATACACATGACACCCAGAACAGTTCTCTCATGTCAGTTCACAAGGCTTGCCAAATAATTTAAGTATCATGTGCATGCTTAGCGTCGAACCTGACAACCCACTAAATCGCTTTAATCATTTGAAGCTCAATGTAAAAAATAGTTAAGCCTTTAATTTCTAAATGCCTTTCAAGGAAGACTCATCATCAAGTCTAAAATACTATAATAAGCTTGACAGATTCAAAGGGTATCCAAGTTTCTAGTATTCTACCATTCAGATAAGAAATCTAAACTTGTTTCTAAAAAACTCCTTAGGAAAAAAAAAATAGAAAATGTTGGATTTATTTTATTTTTTAATGACAAGGAACAAAGGTGGGTTTATTGTCTACCTGTCACAGAAGTTGCCTAACTGCTATTTGTTCTCCTGGCAATGGATATCTCACAAAACACCTCTCAAGCACAATTCTCAGTCGGTGACATTTAGTTTTGTAAATGCTCTGGAATGAAGGTCAACCTTAAAAAAACAGATGCAACCAATCCTGCCAGACACGATTTCTAGTTAAAACAAGAGTAATAAAACTTCTGGAAGGTATGGAGGTGAGATACACATGATTTATGTTACACTGAGGAAAGCTGTAAGTCAAATGGGAATTCCCAGTTTTGCTTGGATGCAAGAAATGAGAACAGCCAGGTTCATCTTGCCTAACTTTAGACATGTACCACAGTCACCCCATCTGAACATCGCAGGCACCACCCATAAATAATGCACTCATTTAGATCCCAGCTCAACTGACCTATTTAGAGACCTGCTTTAGGATGAGGAGAATTGAACTCTTACTTCTCTCCACCAACTAAAGAGAGAACCTCCGCAGTTAGCTCTGATGTGGATGTTACAGTGCCCACGTTCACACGCATCAACACGTTTCATGGCAATGATCTCATGATTAGCTGCTGCTCCTGTTCACAGACCGCTGCTGCTGCACAGAACCCACTGCATGCAGTGCGGATGGTAGCAGCCCTATCTTTAGTGCCATGCAGAGAAGGCCTGAGTTGCTGCCATTGGTACCCCCATCCCAAGTGACTTCAGCTTTTGGCATCATCACTCTAATCTATTCTGAATCACAAAGTACTCTCTTGAAATACTTCCAGTCCTGGCAACCAGACTCGAGCAGCCAGCCACGGCACCCAAATGGAGGGGAGGCTCTCTTTCACTGGCAGCAGCAGAAGCCTTCAACACATTTAGGTTAGGAAACAACTTCACTGCGTACTTTGTGGCTTTTTCAGTATGCAGATCTACATTGCCCATTGTTACTCTGCCCCAAGACTTTGGGCCTATCCAGATCTTTGCTTTATGCCTATTTATTGAAAATAGTGCAGTAGATCCTGCACGACACCGCTGTTAGCTGGAAGGCTTCAGGGCCATTTGGCTGCCAGCTACACAAGAGAATGCCATGAAAATTATTATAGCAAAAAGATTTCCCTAGTGCTGGAAATATTCCTAAAAACTTCAGCAGTGTTTGCATTACACTTCTGTTTCTGCCTTCAGTGTAAAGCAATTGTTTGGGTTAGCCACCTATCGAGAGAAATCCTGTAACAACAAAATGCCTGCTTATGGTTTTCCTTGAGTTTGTCATAACATAGCGTCACTATTAAAATGAAAACCCATACGACAATGCTTAAAAACACCTGCTCCAGCATGCCCTCTTGGTGTTCATCTTCTCAGACGTGCAAATTAAACAAACACATAAGTCTAGTTTTTGTCCCACACTGCTTCACAGAACAATATACTCCCCTCAGTAGCTCCCACCCATGCTTAATGATCACACACCAGTAACCGCTGAGCTACACAGCTGTTTTCTCAGTAGCTAAGGCACAGTGCTAAGTGCTGGATAAATACAACTTTAGGTCTTAAAAGCCTTGAGCTCAAGGCACAAAGCAAGCTGCAGGTAAACCAACCCAAATGCCTGTGCTGGTGATTCCAGGCCAGAAATAGGAAAAGCACACCTCGTATTCTAGGAGGCTATCAATGATGCTTAACGGACCCAATCTCCCACCGTATAGATTGTGCTAATGAGTTAGTTTAAGTGCTATTTTTTTTCAATTTATTGACAGTTGTTCAGAGGCTTTAAAGGGTAAAAAAAAAAAAAAAAAAAAAAGTCAATCTGATGCTAATGCAGGCTGAACTACAAGCTCAGGGAGCTCTATCCCCTGCACCGTCAGGCGGACGATCGCCACGTGGTGCCGTTTCACACCGCGCTAAATGAGAAGCAGCGCTTCGCCTGAAGTCGTTTATCAGTGTGCCCCGACCGCGGCCAGAGGAGCAATGAATAACCGAGAAACAGCAATTAATAACCGAGAAACACAGAGCGAGCGCCCTGCATCTCAGCTCCCTGCACTGCCGTCCCCTGCCTAGGAGGCACCAACGTAGCGCTCTCTCCACTCTCGCCACGCGGAACGCACAAAAGCAAAGCGGCAGGCGCGCACCATAAAGGAAAGCAAACCTACGTTTACATGCTGCACACGGAGAGCCAAGCAGAGACGCAGCTCGCACGGCTTCCCATCGGCGAAGCGGCTCCCGGCCACGCTCCGCCTTCCAGCCCAGGCGGCCCGCAGGCCCAGCGCCCCCCCCGGCCTTGCGTAGAGCCCGGCCCCGGCTTCCCCTACCCGCGGCGGGGCGCTGCCGGCCGACCGCTCCGGGGGCGGGGAACGGAGGCGCAGGGCCGGGCTGCGCCTCAGAGCCAGGTGGCTCATGAGAGGGG
Organism: Lagopus leucura; assembly: GCF_019238085.1. NCBI lineage: Eukaryota > Metazoa > Chordata > Aves > Galliformes > Phasianidae > Lagopus > Lagopus leucura. Next base: position 2,626,187 of record NW_024962284.1, on the reverse strand, counting down.
GGAGGCGTTGTTGGCGTGCTGCAGGTGGAGCTGCGTGTGCTGATTAACGGTGCCGGTGATTTCAGTGTCGAATGTTGTGAGCAGCGAGCTCCAGGCAAACGAGCTTCTTGGGAATCAGTTTTAAAAGAGCGGTAGCGTGCAGTCCTTGCTCGGTGCTGAACATCTCCTTGCCTGGCAAAACAGGGAGTGTTGTGTTTGTCTGAATTGTGTGTGGAAGGGAGGCAGGCTCTGAGAGACAGAAGCAGGATCACATCTAGGAAAGCAGTGAAAGGACCTCAAAATCATGCAATTCCAACCCCTACCACTCACCAGATCAGGCTGTCTGGCGTCCCATCCAGCCCGGCCTTGAGCACTTCTGGGATATCCTCCCTGGGCAGCATGTGCTAGTGCCTCAACCCTACCTGCCCCTCACTGAAAAACTTCCTCCTGACATTTATTCTAAATTTCCCCTCCTTTAATGCCATTCCCACTTGTCCTATCACCATCAGACTGTGTAAAAAGTTGTTTTCCCTTCTGCTTAAAACGTCCCTTTCAATATTTGAAGGCTTTAATGAGGTCTCTCCAGAGTCTTCCCTTCACCCCACTGAACAAGCCCAACTCCCTTAGCCTGTCTTTGTTGGAGAAGTGCTCCAGCCCTCTGATCATCTCTGTGGCCCTCCTCTGGACCCACACCAAGAGCTCCACGTCCTTCCTGTGCTGGGGACAGTACTCCAGATGGAACTTCACCAGGGCAGACAATCCCCTCCCCCTCTCTGCTTTCACCCCTCTGTTGATGCAGCCCAGGATACAGCTGGCCTTCCAAGATGCAAGAGCACAGTGCTGGCTGTGTCCAGCTTTTTGTCCAGCAGACCCCTCCCAAATTCTTCTCCTCAGGGCTGCTCTCAAGCAGTTCTTCTCCCAGTCTGTACTCCTATCTAGCATTGCCCCACTCCAAGTGCAACACCTTGCGCTTGGCTTTATGGAACCTCATGATGGACCAACCTTTGGAGTTTGCCGAGGCCCCTTGGATAGTGTGTGTTTCTTCCTTCTGTCATACAAACTGCACCGCTCGGCTTGGTTGGTGTCTACAAACTTGTTGAGGGTGCACTCTCACCTACTGGCTTTCTGGTGGAGGTTCGCATGCTGGTATGAAGTCACCATCTTGTACTGGACTGGGATCCACGCATTCTTCACTGCGCATGAACTGGTGACATGCCTGAATTTATATATTAAAAAAAAAAAAGAAAAAAAGAAAAAAAAGAAAGAAAAAAAGGGAAAAGCTGTAGTTTCTTGTGTAATAGGTAATGCCTTGTGATGGACACTGAGGTACATATTCCCACGGGTACTCGGCGTCCATACTGTGTTCTGCAGAGCACCTAGAAAAGTCCTGCTGCCTCCATATAATCAGTGCAGGGAAAACCTTTGACACAAGCTCTGGCTGAGCAACACTTTTCACAGGCAGCAAAACATTCACAAAGATGAAGAGCTGGCTAGTTGGATGGAAACAAGCACACACACAAGTGAAAGTATTAAATGACTGTTTAGAGACTGTCTCTCCAAGTGTTCTGGCAATTAAAAAGGCTGAGGCTTATGTCTGCAACTTATAGGAAATTAAATATTTGTGTTGGTAGTTATCATTCAACATCTTCAATAAAGAAGTCTTCATGTGCCAAAGCAGCACTGTAATGCACTGTTGGATTGCATTCCTGTACTTTAAGGCAGCTGTCGTAGGATTTATTTGCTTTAAAATTAGTGCCCAAATCTATTTTCCATTTTTCTTTCACGTTCTTGCCCCCCTCTCCCCCCTTTATTTTATTTTATTTTTTACTTTTTTACAATTCAAATTAGGTTATTTGAATCCAGGAGCTTGAGAATGTGGAACGTGAAATGATTTTTAAGATTTGCCACATTGGATGTCTTGGACTTCATTAAAACGGAACAAACAAACAAACAAAAACCCCCAAGAAGTCCATACTCTGCAAATGTTATAAATGTCATGACGAAGAGTATGTATTTCTTTCTCAGTGTCAATCACCAATCTGCAAGCACACGCACTTAGCAAACAGCATCCTGCCCGTGCTGAATGTAGGTTGTAGCTGGAGAAGCCATGGCTTTTAATTTCCTGACTCTCGTGCTGCTGACCTTGCCACCTATTTCAGTAACGCTATGTATCTCAAGTATTTTTTCTTCTTTGTTATAAGCCGTGTGCGTTCTGTTAAATGCAAACTGCCTGATATAAAGCATTTTATATTTTGTATGTTTATAATGAATTTCTCAAGTGCTCTTATTTAGCAACAGGACAAGGATTTCAAATCAAGTTTTGTAACAAGCAAGATCTGTCATCAACATAAAGTAAGCATTCAAGTGTACATATGTATCTATGCCCATCAAGCTCCAAAAGAAAAGGAAAAAAAATAAAAGAAGAAGAAATATTATTTAAAATTTAGGAAGAATGATGATTTTTTTTTAAGATAGAAGGGGAATGTTTTGTGATATTATAAACATAATGAGAGGGTGTGAGAACTGCACTGGTCACAAGTCTCATTCTGTAACAGGAACACTCCAAGGTGTTTGCAAGACCGGGCCTCTATTTTTATAAGGAGTGTTACATAATGTGTAAGTGGAAAAGTATCCTATCCAAGTGGAAATTAAAACAAACTGCCTTCAGGATTACATAATAACTCAGCAAAATATGACTCATTAGTGCTGTGTTTTTATTTGCTGAATAGAAAACAAGAAATGTTAAAAGAAGCATGTCAGAAGTTCTGTGCAGTGAAAATCTGGAGCTTATTTATTTTGAGGTGCATTTACGTGTCTTTTTGCTATCACAATATCATTTTACAGAATCCTGTTGTGCAAGATTAGTTAACTTATTCCCTTTGGACTTCACTCTGTCTCCATCGTTCACATGGGGAGCTATGATAGAGTGGGGGTAATGCTGGGGGTTTCTGTATGACTAATAGTCTGTGCACTCACTGCCAGATAAATTTAAGGTTGGCAGCATTAGGCACTGCCAAACTCAAAGCCATAGGCAAAAGCACAAAAGCATAGCAAGCAGAATGTCCATAGAAAGCAAACTGATTTTTGTCCAATAAATATGTTACCTTGCCACAGCAGTAAGAGTCGACCAGTATTCCCAGTTGAGTGAAGCTTGCACAAAATAATGGTGGTTCTCTGGTCCTGCCAGCTTCAGCTCTGCACACGTGCTGAAGAGATAGAAACGACAACATGCAGCGGGCCTGTGATGTAATGGGAGATCTTCAGGAGCTGGAGGACAACAGAGGAAAAGCCCCAGAGGGATGTGAAAAGGAGCAGCAGCGGCAGACTGGAGCAGTGCAGCAGCCTGAAGGAATCAGTTACTCTCTGAAGTAACTCGGTGCTACAGGGTAGGCTGAAATGTGGCTTAGAAATGTACAAGAGCTCACATTAAATTCAGTAAGACTACATAAGTAAATAAACACCACTCAGCCTGCACATGGCTGTGGAAGCAGACACAAAGGTAAAGCCATTAGGGTAGGAAATATAAATCAGTATATATGTAGCACAGGGGGATGCTTGGCCTTTTGAAATCCCTAACTGCCACCAAAAGAAAGATGTCAGAAACAAAAACTGGGCCCGGTCACAAATTAGCTTCTAGGATAAATGTGCAGAGGGTGAACTTGAGCTCATTCAGGGCAGGTTTATCCCTTTGCACTCACGTTTGTGCATGTAAAGAACATGGAGTGACTAGGCTAGGAAATCACCATCACAGAAGGAAAAGTGCATCTTAGACTCTGATGAGTGAGACAAAGCATTTTTAGGAGATTAGGTCAGACTGGACAAGCACAGGTCAGCACTGGTAGTGCTAGGTGAGAGGGACAGGGCTGAGGGGCCAGGATGGCCATCGTTGCTCTGAAGGTAGAAGCGTCTCAAACTTATTTATGCAGTTTGTCTGCCCCTGGTTTCACTCATCGTGGTCCTGTCTGTTTGGGGTGCCTGCATTTCTGGGGACAGGCACAGCACATTCGCCCTGATTCTAGTTTGAAACACAGAAAAGCAGTCCTTTGGGTGCAGTGATCCTGAACTGAGTGTGTGGGGCAAACGTTGTGTGTTGTAGGGGAAAGCTTCATTCTCCTTCCTTGGGAAAGAACAAAAAAAATTCTCAACATCTTGTTCATTCTGACTGGGTTTACTCTTAAGATAGAAGCTATAAAAGGTATTATTTAAAATTACCAACCTTACAGTGTCCTGACTTGTGTCCTGTCCCAAGTGCAAATTAGATTATGCTTTGTTGTGCCTTTAGAATCAAGAGTCGAAAAGCTTTGTAAATACTTTGCAAGAAAGCATCCAAATAGGAAAATAATATTCACGTTGCTCTGGACTTTAATACAAATCACAGTTTTGTCACATTAGATTAGAAACAAACTCACATCCACAAAGAAAAGATCTTAAGAGAAGATGGCTGTTCTTGATTTACCAAAGAGCTGTCAACACAAGAAGTGTACGGGCAGGATTTCTTTCATCACTGTTTCCCAGGTAAAGGCACAATAAGACAAATAGCTGAGAATGTAAGACCAGAATCTTATTCATGGCCCGCTGAAGTAATTCTCCTGGTCCCAGCCCTAAACTAAAAATTCAGGTCACATTATTTTTGTAAAGAATTCATAAGTAGACAGGGGAAAAAAAAAAAAACAACCAAACCATTTTGCAATTTGGACAGTCTCTATATAGTAAGGCCTCCATTGTTTACAGTACAACTGATTTATGGTGGTAACTGCTCTTGCAGTGAAATGTTTGCAGCATGGAAAAAGTACGGAAAGTATGATGGAAGTACACAGCTTTTTCAGTCATCCTGCACTTGCCAATAACTATTGCTGGATAACAAATCTTTCCCTGACCCAAGCTTCTCCAAGGACTTCTCTTTTCCCCAAAGAAAGCTCAGATGTGAACAACTGCTGTTCCACGGGCAGCCTCTGAGTATTTAAAAGAGGTATGCACGCAGCCTGAGCAAGGCTGTCATCTGAGAAAATACAATATGCTTGGCTTTGTCTTTTCTTATGAAGGAATGTTCATGGTATGTTGGAGACAGTCAATGATACCTCCCCAAGGTAAGGCAGTTCTCGAGGATGAATGACTCTACAAGCCATGAATGACTCTTTCCAAGCCACATCATTAAAAACGTAATGATTATGGAGACCATATGTTTTTCTTGTTACAGAACCAGTCTTTAAATGCTGTCTTTTCCAATTGTAAACTGATCTTACAGGCAGGATGACAACTTTATGAAGAAAATAAAATAATCACAGAGTTACAGTCTTTTTTATACATACATATTCTAGGAAAAGCCTTTTTTTTTATTAAGGACATGGAGTTAGGTCAGTATTTTTGCCAGTTTCATATACTACAGGAACAAAACACAAATCCATAATTTTTTCAAATTTGGGCTAGCCAAAAAGCAAAGAGGGACTGAACTCCCCATTTGGCTGTAAATAAAAATACATCTTAGCAGACAGAAAAATGTCGGATAGCCTTCACACATGCAGGACTATTTTAAGAGTAACAGTTGGCAAATACATTTCACTAAACAAAACCGAGAACTCCTTTATCAGCAGCGAAAGTGACTGTGATAAGCACAGGGGAGCATCATTTGAAGTGTCGTGCAGCTCATCTCAATAAACCACACCACCAACAGCAACCAGCTGGATCCAGAGTTAGATTTTTCAAGGCAAGACTTTAACCAGAGCTGATGCTGTGCCTGTTGCTTCTTTTGTCTGAAGCAAGTATATTTTTTTGCTTCCAAGGTATCTGGGTCCTCTGCAGCCATGCACATGACAGCATACAGGGGCAGCAATTTAATTGCAGAATATTCAGCCATTCAGGCTGGCACACATGGGATCCTTGAGAGTCTTGAAATCATCCCTTGCCTACTCCCTTTCTCAGAATGGTCCTGGGTAGGTCAGCCTGGGAAACTTAAGTTTGAAGTTTTAGCTTAGCCATGGTTTATAGCACCACTCTGAATTCCTAGCCATTGAGTTGTCACAGATATGGTTGTTTCCAGCTGCTGCCATCCGCAAGCAAAGCCTTTTCTTTCCCTACTTTTATTGGTGCTCAGGTGAGAAAGTGGTTTGCTCCACAGTTAGACTTTGAGTTTCTTCAGCTCAGCATATATCTGTAGGCAGGAGACTGGCTACAACTGAGCAGTGACTGCGTAAGTAAGCTGCCTGGAGAGGAGCAGAATCTTGTCTTTTAATGACTGGCTTTGACTCTTAATGAGCTGAATCCCTGGCTGGATGTCAAAGACAACTGAAGTTCTACGTAAGTGAGCTCTCTATAACTTGCCCTCTGTTCTATTTGCATTACTTGATTTTTTTCAGCAAGCATCATCATCTGCTCTTCAATACCATCGTCACTTCAATAAATTCAGGAAAAATCATACATATTTCTAAATGTCCAGAACTCTATAAGAAAGACCAAGTCAATTTCAGTTCTAGTGTAAAAAAAAGTTAAAAAGCCCAAACTTGATGCTATAAACACAACAGGTGGAGCTGTTGGGTCAGAATAGCTGCTACAACTGGTCTTGTAAGGCTCCCCAGGTAAAAATATGGAATGAGTTTTCAGTGATAAGAAGGCCTTTACTATTTGAAATACATCACATAAAACCAATGGATCTCTTCTAACGAATTAAATTTTATCAGGTTAAAAAACAACAAACAAAACACCACAAAAGCAGCAAAACTGATAGGATTACAAAGTGGATTACAATAGCTTTTAGGATCTATTTCAAATGTAAAACTTTAAACTGCTGGATATCAGTGTGCAGCCAGTTCATGCAGGCCTGTTGCAGCACAGCTTATCAGACTGCAGATGTCTAAAGGACAGTCAGTTACACAAGCTCTGGTCCAAAACTGATGCACTTTTAATGAACAGTCGTATTTACTTTTGCTTAGATAAGACAAACTGACGTTAACCAAACTGAAATGCATTTAAATATCTTGAAATACTTTTGTACTGGCTTCACAAAATCCACATAAAATTCACCCTTTTTATTAAGCGTGTAAATTTACACACAGCCCAAACTCGGATTCACGCCATTTCTTCTTAAAACAGAACATTCAAAGCCTTCTGTAGAAGAGTAAAATTCTGGTTGTCTCAATTTCAAATACAAAAAATATTTACATTTTGCCAAAACATAAATTGACAGGGAGATCTGTCAATATATTCATGTTTGTCCTAAGAAACATCAGCCTGGATTTTAAAGAACAACAGTTTGGCTTTGTTAGATGGCAGCTTGCAGAGCTGACGGAGTTATTCTGTAAATCTCCAGGTACTTCATGTAATCTCCTGCCTTGAAAGTAACCGCTCTGCAAATATTTACCACTCTCAGTATTCTGCACACTGTGGAATAGCTTGAGATTGACCAAGGGATTGCTATTGCAAACAGAACAGCCAAGCTGCTTAAAGTGTATTGAAGAAATTGCGTTTTACGCTACTACTATTTTTCTAGTAATATGTGAATGCCATCCTGGCTAAAAAAAAAAATGGCATGATTTGCCACTATGACTTCTTTACTGATGCTTTACAATTCACATTATAAGCAGAGCCTCAAAGAGTAAGCATAGACTAAAACACATGATTTCTTTTGCAAGGGTTTGGCTAGGGCAGGGTTTTAAGAAGAATCTGGGCAGAAATGGAAAAGCATGACAAATTTGGCACGTACTTCTGAAAGGGTAGGATCCAGAGAGAATGGGGAGATGCCGTCAGAAACTGTCAGAGCGTTTCCTCATTGTGCAGTCACTGGTCCATCCCAAAATGCTTTATGCTTTGTTGTGGTAGGGAGCAAACTAGATTTAGTGATGGCCCTCTGTGCTCCCGTGTTTTTCTATCCGGCCTTAATGGCAAGGAAAGTATGACAAATAAACAATTTTTTTCACAGCTAGAACCTGTCACACTTTCTCCCTTGAAAGCATCCGTGAAAATAACGCTGGGTAGTTCCACTGAACTCAACCAATGCAATGTTTCAATGTTTCCAGATCTTCAAAGACACTAAGAGTCTAAAGGCGCACAGACACCCTATAATATCCTGCTTGGGCACTGCTACGTCTCCCTACCTTTGAGATAAATGGGATGGCCCCCAGGCCCTGTAAGCGCATACCTCTGTGAGACATCTCCCAATGCCTTTGATGCTCAGGTGACATACACTGACCCCCACCAGCTCCGAGGGGCTCAGCCAGCCAGATGGTCTGCAGGCCAGCGTAGAACTGAATGGGGGTAGAGGCAGCAGGATCAGACCTCAAACGCTCAAAAAGCAGCTTCTCTTTCGTTGCTGTGTGGTTGCTAGTTTCATACACTGGCTTTTCAAAAAGGCTTACAAAATCCAGAAAGAGCCCTGTGCGCTCTTCGGTATCGTTATTATAGAATCATTAAGGTTGGAAAAGACCACTGCAATAACATAGCTCCTTTTAATGAAACTTGCTTACCTCTTGAGTCTGTAAACTTTTATTTGTTTGCACTAAAAAGCGAGTTATTTAGTTTGGCAGGATCTACATGCTCACAATCACATTTTTTTTTTTCTTTTTTTTTGCTGAGAGGCACATTACACCAGCATGTTTTAAATCAAGAGCGTCTCAAGCAGACGGGCACAAGAACAGCGTGCCTTAACACGGTTTTCAAACGTTTATTAAAACAACACAAACTTCTCTCATCCAAGCAGCGATGCTGCCTGCACTGTCTGTAATCCAGTAGCCACATTACCCCAAATTGAAGATTACATAGCAAGGAGTGTGAGAACCCAAACAATCCTCCCCCTCCTTCCCACCAGGCACTTCTGCTATTGTCCAGGAGCACGAATAGGTTTATTAATAGCTTAGCTAGCAAAAGTACAAAGGCACCAATGGGAAACGTCGCTACACTGGAACAGACCAAAACCTTCTGTCTGCTTTAGAAACATGCTCTGAGAAACCAGGCTCTGAATTTGGGACCTGAGACTGCAATCACCGCTAGGGCTCCTTCTTCTTGCTATAAAACCGGCATTCCTGGGATCTGACATCAGCCTTTTTGGCTGGCTCTGGGGTTCCAATTGCTTAGAGCCACCGATAAGCAAAGCCGCGAGGAGCACAGACCCTGCCAGAATAAGATCCCGGCTATCCCGAATGCAGATGGAAGTCGCAGTTTGGAGTTACGCAGCAGAACAATGCTTTACATGAGTACAATACATGCCGTTACACAAGGTTAGGAGTTAACAGAGGGTTCGCCCCGAACGAGAGTAACAACGGGAGGAGTCTGCGCTCCTGCTGCACACGCGGGTGTCACGGCGAGCCGAGAGCCGACGCTGGAAGAGGAGAACGCTCCGTCCGTTGCAGGCTACGATACGGGGCAACTTTTTAGATGTACCTCCACCCTTCTACTCAACACAAACCTGCCGTTCACTCGGGAGGTCCTATACAATAAATACGCGTTTTCGGGGCGGCCGGGGGGGGGGCATCCTGGGCTGCAGGCTGCGAGCTCAGGCCCGCAGATAGTCGTTCTTCAGGCGGCTGAGGCGGGCGCCGTGGCTGCGCACGGTGAGGGCCAGCAGGTCGTGCTTGTCCCGCAGCCCGCTGGAGATGGCACGGGTCTCGCGGAGCAGGGCGCGGGCGTGCAGCAGCAGCCCCAGGAAGCTGTCGCCCAAGCGGGCTTCCTCGCGGCCGCCCTGCTCCTGGCCCTGCCGGAATTTGCCCTCCAGCTCGCTGAGCGAGCGGTCCGAACTGGAGTAGGCGTCGCTGATCTGGGCGGACTCGCGGCGCAGGTAGGTGCTGTAGCTCTCCTCCCCGTCCAGGTCGTAGGAGATGCTCTTGCCGATGCCCTCCAGCACCCGACCCGCGTCCTCCACCTGCCGGCCCAGTACCGTCAGCTCCTCCCGCAGGCTCAGCCCTTCGCCCGCTGCTGCCGCGCCGCACCGCCGCTGCTCGCTCACCCTGAAGAGCAGCTGGCAGCGCTCGGGGTCGTCGTTCTCCTCGTAGTCCCCGTCGGGGACGAAGTAGTGATGTAGGGTGCCGTTGGACATCTCGGGGTACAGCGGACCCTCGAAGTACCCGAGGCACAGGCTGCACAGGCAGCCGAACCACAGCAGGCGCAGCGCCGGCATGCTGCGTGCAGCCTAGGGCCGGCCGGCGCCGCGCAGCCCCCGCCCCATGGGCGCCCCGCGGGGCCGCCCCAAACGCCGCTGCGGGCCAGGAGCTCTGCGCTCGGCTCACGCCGCGCCGCCCTTAAAAGCCGCGCCGAGAGCGGAGGTAGCGGCCCCGGCACCGCGCGGGACGGGCCGGCCTCCGGGCATCGCCCCGCCGGCGTGTCGGGCCGCCCCCCGCCTCCCGCCCGGCCTCCCTCCCTTCCTCTGGGCTGTTCTGCGAGACGACCTCAGCCGTGCGTGCCTTGGAAAAGAGCGGGTGCTGCGCGTCCCGCCGCGCTTTGTGAATTTCGAAGCGTTTCGTGAAACTTTTCCGCGTGCATCCAGGATGCAGCTGGATTGCAGCACGGTAGAACCTCGTGCATAGCGAGTATGGACACCGGGTCTCCTCACATCTTATTTCGTGGAAGCAGTCATCAGACTGCAGAGATCACACCAGCCAAAGCAGGCGGGCAGAGTTCAGATTCCCGCTGCTGTCCACGAAGGCTTTGCATGCAAAAATATGTACACCTCGTTATTAATCAACATTTATGCCTCTTAAATATAAATATTTCAGCTATCATCCAGTGCTTTCCGCGTGCTGTATAAACTAGGATGGTTGTGACTTATTCATTGGGAAACTGTTCCAAGCTCTCTAAACATGGCTCTGCCGAAGCGTCTTAGCTCTTCTTGGTCTCATTTATGACTGTGCCATGCAGACTAGGAGAGTTTCACCCGGAATTAAGCAGGAGCTGAGATACCAAGCAGAAAATACTGGGCTTGGATCTCTCTGGACAGAGAACCCTTTCTATCCCTGCTGGATGGCCTTACTGCTGTGGTCAGGCTGCAGGACTCTGGCTTTGTTTTTACAGAATCACAGGATGGCCAGGGTTGGAAGGGATGCAGGGCCACCAACCTCCCCATTTCATAGCAGCCCAGGCTGCCCAGGGCCCCATCCAACCTGGCCTTGAACACCTCCACGGATGGATGGGGCATCCACAGCCTCTCTGGGCAGCTGTTCCCGCACCTCACCACTCTCTCTCTAAAGAACTTCCCCCTGACATCCAACCTAAATCTTCCCTCCCTCAACTGCAAACCATTTCCCCTCGTCCTGCTGTTATCTACCCTTTCAAAGAGTTGATTCCCCTCCTGTTTGTAGGCTCCCTTTAGGTATTGAAAGGCTGCAGTGAGGTCACCCCGCAGCCTTCTTTTCTCCAGGCTGAATAAGCTGAAGAAGCGTTAGACCTTTTATAGAAAACTGAAGCACAAAAGCTTAGCCTAATCCAACCTATTTATATTAGCATTTTCTGAGCTTAATTGCAAATCTAAAATGTTTCCAAACATGTGGAGTGTTTGTGTTTAGATAGCTGGTCTGGCTTGGGCTTCAGCAGAGCAAAGGAAGCTGCTTGGACTCCACAGACACAGTGCACCTCCAGGTGTATGGGCACATGGCCTCAATGGACCTGGGTCATGAAAGGATGTTCAGAGCAGTGAACACCACTCAGCTCCCACTCTGCTTCCTCTGGGCTGGGTTTTGGTTGCTGACTCATTGGTTTAATTTTTGTTCTTTTTTCTGTGTTTGTCAGTCGTATAATATTCTGTAAACGCTCTCAAGACACTGCTTGGGACAGTGATAGTTACGGGTTATCATTAAGGCTATGCTCATCACAGGGACTTGCACCCTCTGCAGCTTTGCGTTTGACACCAAACTGCGTGGTGCAGATGACACAACAGAAGGGACAGACGCCATCCAGAAAGACCTGAGCACGCTTGAAAAGTGGGCACATGGGAACATAACGAGGTCCAGCAAGGCCAAGTGAAAGGTTTGCACTTGAATCGAGCCAATCTCTGATGTGAATACAGACTGAGAGAAGAACTCCTTGAGAGCAGCCCTGCAGAGAAGCACTTGGGGGTCTTGATGGACAAAAAGCTGGACATGAGCCAGCAGTGTGCTTTTGCAGCTTGGAAGGCCAGCAGTATCCTGGGCTGCATCAGCAGAGGGATGGCAGCAGTGAAAGGGAAGTGACTGCCCTCCTCTGTTCTGCCCTCGTGAGGTTCCATCTGGAGTACTGTATCCAGGCCTGGAACCCCAGCGTAAGAAGGATGCAGAGCTGTTGGAGTGAGTCCAGAGGAGTGACACAATGATGAATGACAGGCTGGAACAGCTCTTCTATGAGGAAAGATTGAAAGAATTGGGCATATTCAGCTTGGAAAGGAGCAGGCTCCAGGGAGACCTCATTGTGGTCTTCCAATACGTGAAGGGAGCTTACAGGCAGCAGACAGACCAACTTTTTACACAGTCTGATAGTGATAAAGGGGAGTAGCTTTAAACTGAAAAGAGGGGATGTTCAGATTAGACATTAGGAAGAAATCCTTTTCTGTGAGGGTGGTGAGGCACTGACACAGGCTACCCATGATCCTACGACTTTTCTTCAGTATACTCTGTTCTATCCTAAAGGGCCTTTCCCTGTCCTTAAGCACACTTGTATGCTCTCAGGAACCCATACCACCTAACCCACTGGGAGGCAGGCACTGCAAACAGAACCTGCAGGCAGTGCCAAAGGCCAGCTGCGTGGAAATGCTGTGACAGTGGGTTTCAAGCCTCATTCCCCTCTAGATGTGCTTAAAGAAAGTAGTTGGGAACTGCAGTTCTGGAGTAAGAGGTTAGAGCACCCTGTTTCAACAAAACTGCAGGACAAGGGGAAATGGTTTTAAGTTGAGGGAGGGAAGATTTAAGTTGGATGTCAGGAGGAAATTCTTTGCTATGAGAGTGGTGAGGTGCTGGAACAGCTGCCTAGAGAGGCTGTGGATGCCCTGTCCATCCCTGGAGGTGTTCAAGGCCAGGTTGGATGGGGCCCTGGGCAGCCTGGTCTGGTATTAAACGGGGAGGTTGGTGGCCCTGCATGTGGCAGGGGGTTGGAGATTCATGGAGATTCCTTGAGGTCCCTTCCAAGCTTGGCCATTCTGTGATTCTGTGTTTCTGTGATTCTTCAGCTGAGCTTGCTTGGCATTTGTCCTCAGTCCATGTTTGCCAACAGAGGCTCTTTCAAATAATTTTATTCCCAGAATGCTCTTGTTTCACCCAATATTTTACTTGGTTCCCCACTCCGTGCCACCCACAGCACTGTATCTGCACAGGTTTCCTGATGGCTGCCAGCTGACTGGTTTGGCTGGCACTGCGCTGTGGTGGGCTCCCCTCTTGACGTCTCTTCATGGAAGGACCACACTGTAAATCTCTCAGCTCAGCTTTGTCAGCATAGTTCTGTTCCTCAGTGCCATGATAGATGAAAACTTCAGCCTTAGCAAATTCTTTTACTCTCTCTCCTCATATATTAAGAGACCAAGAAGTGTCTGCTGCTCCCTGCCATTGCCGTTTGCAATCCAACATGAATTATCCATGTGTATTTAAATTTTCTACCCAACTAATCTTGCCTTAAGTAACCCACCTCGAATGTCTCTGCTGCTGGAGGATGGCTGCAGCTTGAGATCTGCAGCTCTAGTGACGCAGTGAGCAAAGCTTTGGTAAGAGTTGGGGCTTGCTGAAGGATGTGAGAGCCTGATTTAAGGCAATACCTATATAGATCAGTATTACAATGTGACAGAATCCTGAATTTTTACTGAGAACATAGGTAATCATCAAGCAAAGGAAAAGATACAGGCTTAAGCTGACAGAGCAATACTTTGGGCCATCATCTCTCCAAAATCACCTTTAAGAATCATTTCTCTTTACACTGAGACAATCTGATACAAATTCTTTCAATTTGTTTGTAAAACATTGTGCATACAAGTGAAAATCAGATTTTTTTTTTTTTTTTTTGAAAGATACTGAAAGGGACATTTGCTTTTATGTAACAAGACAAGAGATGAAGTGTCAGGTATCTTCATCACAGCCATAGTCAGTAGCAGCACTATAGCAGAGTCTGGAACAACAACATAAAAATCAGAGTCGGTGCAGAGCTCTTAAAAGTAGTTATTAGTATTATCTGTGAGGCACAGAAGGCAGTAAAACAGGAGGAGGACAGAATGGGTTTTTTTACTGGAATACAGGAGAGGAGAGGGCAGTTTAATCCTGAATGGCACGTCTTCTACTAGGAGCCCGTATGGCTAGTTCTATGAGGTCAGAGATTTGGTGAGTTTTTGGGATGCAGCCAGGAAACAGCTGTTCCTTGTGGCATGCTCCCATGAAGGCATTCATGGCGATCCTGGCACTGTCAACAGTCCTACTGACTGCATGGCGACAGTGCTTTACCTAATGTGTCTGCTTAAGAATATGAAAATTGCTTCTGCATAAAATCACAGAATCACAGAAACTCCAAGGTTGGAAAAGACCTTCAAGATCATCCAGTCCAACCATGCACCCATCACCAATAGCACTCACTAAACCACATCCCTCGACACAACGTCCAAACGTTCCTTGAACACCTCCAGGGTTGCTGACTCCACCACCTCCCTGGGCATCCATTCCGGTGCCTGACCACTCTTTCAGAAAATAAGTAAATGAGGAAAAATTGGAAATACAAATGAAGAAGGATATTGACACTGTCTTTTTACAAATACTTGGCACAGTGCACTCTGCACTGGTAAAGCCGTTGTTTTTCCACTGAGCAGCATTAGGTTTATAATAATACGAAGAACAGCAGCATTTATTCTGCTTAAAAAGTTTTCCTGTTAATGCAACAGCACCAAAATCAGGCTTCAGAAATTGCCAATGAACTGAAGGCAAATAAGTAGTGCTGTGCTCAGCGCCGGGTGATGCCTGCAAAATCTTTTTCTTCAAGCAATGCTTCATCGTTCATTTTAAACTTGCTATTTCTGTTACAGATCACAGTAAACTTTGCAGCATCAGAATATTTTGGATGTAAGTAGTCAGTAATTTAGAGAACAGGTATATGTTATATGGTCCTAAAGGCCCCACAGGCTTTAGGGTATAAATGCTGTTTGCTGACTACTGCCTTCTGTTTTCCTACTGCGAACAGTATATATACAGCTTTGTATGAAAGATACCTTGTTTAAACATGAGACTAACAAGTATGTGAGTGTAAAGTCTAATTGTAGGGTGTAGTACCAAGCATCAAGTTAGGTGTCAATATTAGCTTATGTATTTATCCCCCACCACTCATGTTCTTTGTCAGTTACCACGAGTGTTCTTGCATATTCTATGCATCACCTAAAGCTCTTCTTTGTTGTTGTTTTTTTTTAAATTTACCCCAAAGTTACTGCAAAAATATAATCAGGACGAATGATAATTTTTCAGGATGGAAACTGCGAATCATGGCTGGAGAACATGTTTGGATGAATAAGATACCAATAGAAATACTGGGAAAATTGATTTTAGGAGCAGTAGATTTCTGCCAAAGTTCCGTAAGGCAAGATCAAGAATAGGCTTTGTACTTAGATATTTTATCTACATCTGAAGCACATGGAACAATATTATTCTGACACAATATTTTTAATAGTTTTCAGTGGTCTGGCAATATCCAGCTGTTATAAAACTAAGTAGTGATTGTTTTTAGCATGAATAATGCCCTAGTCAGAGTTTACTAAATTGTGTTCAATATGTATGCTTTTCTGAAGTGAAAGGTATATAATTTTGTTTGATTTATTAGTAGCTGGCTGGTTTATAAATACACGCTAACTTTACTAGTTACTTACAAGAGGAGATGTTGAAAATATTGCCAGACCAAGTGAATGCCTGACAACTTAAACATGACTAAAAATATTGGTTCTTACCACTTGGCTGTGCAACAGTTAAAGCAGTCATCACTATTTCATTCTGCTCTTGAAGGTCCATCATTAACAGTTGAGGGATATGAGCAGGGAATGCATGTCAGAGTAATGCCAGTTTTTCATGGGAATATTAGGAACATAAGAGTACGACTAGAAAATCTGCAGAAAAGATTAGATTTGTAACATATAGCTTTTATAAAACACTTCATCCAGTATGAATTTGGAATGCGACACAAGCTAAGCGAGAATATGCTGAAGCATAAGCTGTGCTGAACATCCCAATACCAGCAAGGGACTACACTGAAATCTTAAGAAGTAAACTTAATTCCAAGCTGAACGGGAGATTTCTCACATACAACTAAGTAAAGAAAACAGCTCTTTTGGCAACTTAAGAACTTACAAATTTTGATAACCTGTAGATTCTAGGCTGCTCAGGGAGTCACCATCCTTGGAGGTGTTCAAGAACTGTGGCAATGTGGCACTGAGAGACATGGTCATTGGGAATGAGTTGTGGTTGGGCTTGGTGATCTTAGCGGTGTTTTCCAACCTTTATGATTCTATGGTATTTCAGGGTCAAACCATAGTTATGACCGGGTACGTAGTCCTTTGTGCCCTACTTGGATAAGCAATAAATTGAGTTAAAAAACACAAGTATTTATGAGCAGAGTTTGGTTTGAGGCTGAATGTGAGTACAGCAAATAAAAGGGGTCTGCCAGGCTGCTTGTCTTGAAAGAATATGCAATCAGTACTGAATCAGCCTCAGCTTCAGCCAGTAATAAAATGAGTTCAACGTTGGCAGAAAAAAGGCAGAGAAAAACATTTTACACATCCTGTCTCTACAGTATATAAATATACCTCGGTTAAAGAGGAGAGCTGTGGACGTACTGGGGTTAGTTTTGGGGAGTGCTGCATCTGGATGCCTCGTGGGAAGGGGAAAGGATTAAAAGAGAAATGGAGTCAAAAGCTATCGGTATCATACTAGTGCAGTTTCCTCCTGCTGTTGAAAAACTCCAAACCCCACAAGGGATATCTCTGCTATTGCTTCAGTACGGTTCCCGAAGTGGAAATAATAACACTTCCTCAGTGGAAATGAAAACACTTTGGAAGCATCACTGTTGGCCAGAACATGGAGAAGTTTTCCCAGTACTGTAAAAGTGGTTTGTTACTGAGTCAGCATGTTAAAACGTTGATTTGGTTTTCATTGCTTTTCGTGTTCCTTTTTGTGCTGCATGTGAAAGTGAAAAGGCTGTATGTGTATTGTATATACTTTGCAAATGTTATGGAAACATGGTTCACTCGTTAGGATCGATAATACATTCTTGTTCCTAAGCTGTCAGGAGAAAAAATTAAGTGCTTTTTAGGATTTAAAGAAATACTTCTTCCTTTTCTCTCTCTCACAAATAGAAAAAGCACAAAACCTGCAATGTTCTGCTCCAGCAGGCTTGGAGAAGAATTTGAATAAAAGCTTTGGAAGAAATCTGAGGGAGTCTGGTGGGGAAATGCTGCTGCAGTTTCAAACGGGATAAATCCATGGATACAGTTGGTGAGGATTTGCAGTCCTGTGATCATTCATTTGATCTAGGATCTCAAAACATCTAAGCTTCCAGAAAGCTGAATTTCACCGGTCCTGATTTTTAGGTCAGTTTCCTGACCATTTGAGCAGATTTTACACTGTGTAATCTCAAGCTTTGCCACCTTCAGGAGGGTGGCATTTTCTGATCCATACACACAGCCCTATCAAGATTGGGATTAATTCCTGAAGAAATGGACAAACTCGATACTGATTAGTTGTCAAGTTTCCTCTTCTCACCATTGCTTTAAAGTCCGTGGTGGTGAGTTTAGAGCTTGAACCTACATGTTCAACCTAACCAACCACATGGAACCCACTTGTGAGTTCAGCTTTCCA
This sequence comes from Lagopus leucura, assembly GCF_019238085.1. Lineage (NCBI taxonomy): Eukaryota > Metazoa > Chordata > Aves > Galliformes > Phasianidae > Lagopus > Lagopus leucura. The sequence goes on along the minus strand of NW_024962284.1, from coordinate 2,608,455 downwards.
TGTCCTGCTGCCTTTTCAAACAGAAACATTTATGGTACTATCATTTCTTCAAATATACCTGAGAGATGGGAAAAGATGAACAAATGCAGCATTTGACTGACATAATCTCCTCTCCCATGCCCTTCCCAATGTGGCAAATAAAGAACGAAATGAAACAATGCTTCCACAGTGAATTTCACTCGTATTCCCAGACCTGGTTTTAAGAAGTTGGAAAAGGTCCATATTTTATCCTAGCACATTTGTGCAGATTTTTATTTAGGTGTTTTTAACAGTGCATTAAATTTAAAACTAGACTTTGTATTCGAGCAGCCTAAGACCAAACATATGGTTTCAATTGAAATATACCAAAATCTCCTTGTTAAAAAAAAAAAAGAAAGAAAAAAGAAAGAAAAAAATCATTCCCTTTAACAAACATCCTTATAAAATTCTACTTGAAGAAGCAGGTGAAGGGATACTATTTACAGCCAGCTCTGTATTTATTTTTGTGCAGTCAGGGTTGACTGTTCCACAGGTTTTTAATGACTTAGTGCACACAGAGCACTCATTCAGCAATCCTAACACTGCGTTATTCTCCCTATGCCTGAGGTCTGTGCAGAATATTGATAGGGAATTTGTACCTCCTCCTACAATTTATGACTTTTATGCAGAACAGCATGGCTTAGGACCTGGCATTTGAGATGACTTGTGGCCTTATGAGCCCTTCAGCACGGGCGACAAAGAGGCATCCTGATAAATCTTACCCCAGCACTGTTGTTTGCTGAGACCACCTCAAACCAAAACGCACAGCTCTACAGGAATGCTGTGCATCTACTTCCAGGTTTATGGTCAAGAAGAAAGGCATGTGATTAGTTTTAATGGAAAGAAGCTGGGTGGAATAAAGTTTGTGGGTTCACTAAGGTTTACGAAATATTACGTCTCTTCCAGCCCGGTTGCCTCAGATGAGAAAACCTTGGCCCTGCTACAGGCGTGCAGACTGAACACCACATTTAGTCTCACAAATTGATCCTTTCTGGTGCTGTAGCCCCATTGCATTGAATGAATGCAATGGAGGTTAGTGCTTTACAGAGGGCAGATTTGGAGGTGTTTAAAAAGCTTTGTGGACTTTTAAGAAAGTTCAACCAAACCAAACCAATTGCTGGGACAACTGTTTGAATTGATAATTTAGAGGGTAATACTGGAGACTGAGAGCTGCTTGGAAGATGGAGCAGGAAAACCCATCCTCTGCAAGAGTAACTCGTGTGCCAGACACCTCTGCAGGTTAAATGGCTGTAGTGTGCTCTGTTTGCTTTGGGCTAGCAGCATTTGCAGCAGGAGTGTGTCTGAAACACACCTTGCCTCTCCTACCCCTCCACGTGCAATGGAAAGAAAAATCTGCAGAATTAGGTGCTGCAGTTGGCAGCACAATGGCTGGCCAGAGAGGAATAGCAGGAGTGTGTGGCCTCTTAGAATCACAGAATCATTAAGGTTGGAAAAGACCTCTAAGATAAGACCTCTGTAATACACCCTGCACCATGTTTTCCCAAAAACAGGCATGTTCAGAGGCACACATACTACTTAGAGGCAATGCACATTCTCCTTTCTGGCTCCCTCTTGTATGTTATGTTACATCATACTAGCTATCACACCCCAAGTATGTTCTGGCCCCTATATCATAAATTTTGGTGGAAGGTGGGATTTCACCCTTGGTTTCTGCTAAAACTGCTAAATCACTAATTCTCTACTTACTCTGCCTTCTCAAAATATATTTTGCAGGTTATGCTCCTGCAGTAGTACAGCACTGCACTTAACGCACTCCCTTTTTGTAGAAAGTCTGCACCTAAGAAAATGGCAAGGGAAGGACAACCATGCTTTTTTAACCTCTTGGAATACGAATTTGATGAAGGGGTAGCTCACTACAAGCAAAAATGCTTGGAATAGCAGCAAAGATTTCTTTGAGTAATTAAACCATGCAGGTTCTATCATTTTGAGGTTGCATCTAAGACCACCAGTTCTGTGGAAGTCATTTAAATCATATTAATTGCACTTCAGAAAGTCTGTCTTATTTCATTTGTCAGCATTATTTCCCTTCTTTTTTTTTTTCTGAAAGGGATCATTATAAAAAATGTGAGCATACCTCCAAGCTTGGTCTCGGGACGTTTGCTGCTGTTTCTTTTACTACACAGACAAAAAAAAAAAAAGGACAAGGAGTCCAAAGATGCCTCAGCATGAATGGAGAAAATGACCTCGGTAACTAAGGAAACTCAGAAAGGAGTATGGAGTACTGTATTTTCTAAAAATATTTTCTCTGCCTCTTGCTGAAGGTGATGAGAACTTTACTTGTATCTTCAATGGGACAGAGTCAAAAACGAGTCCTGGAAATATTTTGCTCTAGGATAACTAGTCTGACTGTTAAAGACAGACATAAGAAAGGCACTGGGCACCAAAACACAGCCCAGGAAGTTCAGTCTGTCACACGTGGTCCCTGGCAGGCGAGGCTCATTGCTGAAACCCTGCTCAGCATGAAGCTGCTGCCACCACGCATGTAGATAAGGTTTGCTGCTAGTAGAGAACATGGAGAAATAATAGGAAATAATAAGGGTGGTGAGGCACTGGCACAGGTTTTCTAGAGAGCTGGTGGATGCTCCATCCCTGGAGACACTCAGGGTCAGGCACTCAAGGTCAGGCTGGACAGGGCTCTGAGCACCCTGAGCCGTAGGTGTCCCTGGTAATCTCAGGGAAGTCAGACCAGATGACCTTTAAGGTTCCCTCCTAACTCAAACAATTCTATGATTCTATGAAATGAGCAGAGTGGTTATTCTTTTCCCTTCCCCCTTTCCTTTTATCTAAGGTAAAAGAGTGGCTCTCAGGCAAGAGTGGGATGAGATTCCCTATTTTTACAGTCTTTTATTTTATTCTCAGAATTGCTGGGTCTTGTTCTCCCTGAACAACAGAGAATATGCAGATGTTGCTCCAGAATGGAAATCCACTCACTTGCTTTCCTCAAATTACTGTCTTGTGATTCTCCTTAATGACAAGCTTTGCTCTGGAACAGCTAAGCATATGCCTGTAGGCAGAGGAAGGATCTCAGTTTCATGGAACTCACAGTTTAGGTGTAACTGCATATCAGTGATTCCTCTAGGATATGAGTTAACAAAGATCTAATCATCCCGTTGCTGCTGTATTGTTCTTGGACACACGTTCTTCCTAGACAGCAGTGGGAAGCTGTCTTGAAGTTGCTTTTACAGTCTGTAAACAGGGTGGATCTCTCTGCGATCCCGAGTGCTGTCCGAAATGAAATGTCTCATTGCATTTGGAAAAGATGGACACGGTGGTATGAACTAAATGATTTCTGAGAACTGGGAGGTGCCAGGGGAGAAGCACATCAGCTGAAAGAAAAAACACTCCCTGCCATCAGAAGTTCCATGAGACGTGCCCTTCTGCCTAATTGCACACTGAAGGCAGAAATCCCAGTCCTTGTGTTATCAGAACGATAACCTTGGAGGCTGAGTGCCATTAGCTGATAAGTGAGAGATTGAAGCTCTGCACTGGGGAAATCTTTGGGATTACCACGAGCCGTCAAAATGTCCCGGGCTGCAATATAGAGGCATAGCTTCCAGCCACGCTTTATCAGTGCGCTGATAACAGCTGTTTGTAGCCATATTGCAAGTCAAGATAAACATCCAAGTGTTTGCCTAACTTCACCCATGACGCTGCAGATTGCAGACAAGTTCTGTACTGCTGCAAGCAAACAGTGAGCCAGCTGCCTTACAGCTAGCTCCTGCAGCTGCACCAGCCCCCAGCCATGCTTACACAAATACAACCAGAAATGCCTTTGCAAACTTACAGCAAGGTTATGTCCCAATATGGAGCAACATAAAGCACAACCTAGCCTGGAATTGCTTAAAGCATCCTCTGGAAACACCCTGCGGGGATGATAGCAAGGGCAAGGTTACGCACTTTGTCTTCCATCTGTTCATTGTTTTAATCACAGCCGCTACGGGAGGAAAAAACAGCAGTGTGTGATGGAGCATGGGAACTTTAGCCTAGATGGAGATTTCCTTTAGCAGGGAACTAGGAGCAGTGATGAGGTGATAAAAGCTCAGGCTGCCTGTACGGGCAGACTGCTGAAGGCAGACTAGGGAAATCAGTCTAGTACATTTATAGCATTTACAGAAGGCTTCCACGGAACCCAGTGGAAAATTAAATTGCCACGTAACTCACTGGGCCAGCACCATGCCACTGAAAACCTGGAACCCCCAAACCGTTTTCAGCCCAAACCCCAGAGCTTTTGACTTGTAAGCTCTTTAAAACCAAACACCTGAGAGGAACAAAGCAATTGTTAACAACAGCTCCAGCAGTTGGAATTGCAGAAACTGTCTCTCGTGGTGCTTCAGACTGGCTCTGGGAAAGGGCTGGGACTGCTTCTAAAAAGAGGCACATGTGCTTTTTCCAACACACTGCAGAGGAGGCTGGGCACTGCTATTTCCCCAGTACTTTCCGCTTGTGTGGAGGAAAAATGAGATTCACCAACCATTATAAATATAATAACATAAGAGGTGCACTGAAGTACGCTGAAGTGCCGGGCATGTGAAACGCAAGCAACAGGCAGACATTCCATTAGGCTGTTGGTTAAAATTCTTACTATCTCCAGATGCCATTCCTTATTTACTTTTCACAGCAAACTCTCTTGTGAATAACTCCCTGCAGCAGTAAGTTCTGGACAAACAGAAAATTGCAGTCTCTGCCCAGAAGAACACATACAGTAAATCACTAGATCTAACAGAACTCCTTTATAAATAGTCTTTGGAAATCTTTACTTCTTTTCAACCCTAAGAAATATAAAGACTTCTTCTATCTTTTTTTTTTTTTTTAACTTTTAATTTTTATTATTTAAGAAACTCCTACTTTCTTCATCTTTCTTTATCTGCAGTGGCTTAGCACTAATAGCCTAAAATATTACATTTCCTTAAACAATTCTTTCTTACATCTCTTGCCTCCGACCAATGCTTTGAATGACTATACTGTGGCTTCACACCCATGAAACCAGGAAATAGAGCTGTAGAGCTCTGGTTGCATAATATAATTCGTTGTAGATTCTCAGGCTTACAGTAATGGCAGGGTTTTTCTGCAGCAGTCTCTCTATTTTTCCTGCAGCTACTATCATACTTGTACTTGTCCAATTCTAGGTAGCTTCCAACAGTTTCACAGCACTCCTGGCATAACAAGAAGGGCTAAACTGAAGGGATAAAGAATATTTGTCATCATCTTCTTATCGGGAAAAAAAAAAAAAACAAACAACCTGGCCAACAAAATCCTATGTCAAAAGCATCAGTGAGGCAGGGCAGAGCTTCAGGAGACATCCAGCACAAAAATCAATGAAAAATACCAGGTTGAGATAATATCGTTCTCCTCACAGCAGTGAGAAATGCTCGTGTTCAGTTTTCCCAGCTGTGGCAGCTTTGCCAGTCTGGGATTACAAAGCATTTTTGCTTTTAAGGGGTTTGAACTCAGTTTGCCCTGAAATGTGGTATGCATTGTTTGGTGTGCTTGGAGCAGAGCTAGCCTCCCAAATTTCAGACTTCTGGCTAAAAGACACTTCAGAGATATATGTCTCTAAACTCTTTTTTTTTTTTTAATTTATTTTAAAGCCTGGAAAATTACAGCAATTTTGGCTTGTGCAGACTCTGCCCTCTTCAGGCCCCCAAACAACAGCCCCACGTTCCGCTCCTGGGGCAGCACAGCACCACTGGGGCTGATGGTCACAAAACAGCTGTGTGGCTCTGAGACTCAGAGCACCAAACCAGCATTGCACAGTACAGCTGGGGACACAGGAGTCAAAAACCTTTCCAATTCATCCCTTCACTTCTGAATTCGTGCCATCTCTATAGGGTATAACATTACTTACAACTGTGCGCAGGCAAGGCAAACCTCTTTGCATAGAAAATTCTTTTCTTGGCAATTTTTTTTTTTTTTTTTTTTTTTTTTTGCTTTAATGTGCCAAGACATACAATGAGATGTGTCTTTTTACCAACCAGGTAGCCCTGCTATGGGCACTTTGCAATTGCTGCCTTATTTTGCAGGAAACATTCGGCCTGTTTGCATCTGTATGGAAAGAGAACAAGTATTTCAAGGGAAAGAGAAAAAGAACAGCAGACTGGGAAAATGCCTTCTCTGTCAGCACTGCAATATTAATAGTGCTTGCTGTTTCACTCAGTAATAAATAACAAGCCATTCCTTCCTTAAAAAAAAAAAAAAAGAAGAAGAAGAACACACCCTCAGCCAAAACAATCCAAGCAGAAAGGCCAAGTTTCCATAAGTGCAAGCCTACATTAATTATGTGTCTAAACAGCCCATGGCTTATGCAGAAACCAAGCAATCTCTTTCCGAGCTCTTACTTTTCAGATGTGTTTCAGCCCTCTGGTCACAGTCCCCACTCAGGTTTGGGTTTAGCTCTGCACAGAGCTGCAGCTCAGTTTCCTCTCAAATCAGACTCGATTCTCCGGTTACACTAATTCATAGAAAGAAGTTCAGTTAACTCCTGCTAATTCATTGCTGCACAATATTAGTGTTTGAGCCTCTTGTGGCTCAAGTTTCCTTCTACAGCCATATGCAGTTGCAGAGCCCCTGTCTTGGCGACTTGCTGATCTAGCACAGCTCTTTCCTCTAGGAAGTCTGACATGTGAAGCAGCTCTTTTAGCTGCTTAGTTAAAAAGGCAGCGTTGAATGTACTTGCAGAAATATTTATTTTCATGTTTATGTTTATTTTCTGTTGCTAATGGTAAAGTTTCAGGACTCTGTAAATGATCCTTTTCTTTGCTGATCTGTCGCATCCTTCAGTAAGTCAGTTACCGAAAGGCTCTGCTCCAAGAAAGTGCTATAAGCTAAGCACAAGCCTCTTTGTATGGCACAAGGAAGAGCAACCACGGTGCTATTAATTGCTCTTGTCTTTTCGAGTATGTATCAATTTATTTCAAAGAACAGGAGCCGAATCCTTTTTAATTACAAGATTTTTTTACAACAATATATTAAAAAACGTACTATGAGAGTTTTTTGTAATTGCTTGTGCAATCACATCTGAGGTGTGGTTAAGTTATAACTTTTATTTTTGCAGACAGACAATGAGATTTGTGATGGTTTGCCTTGGTTAGAACATAATGTTTCCTGTTATGGACTGGGGCAATTAACTGATATAAACAGCTTCTTCAGAATCAAATTAACTTTGATCACAGAGTCTAAACTAAATTGCAACCATTATATTTCTAACATGCCATGGCTAAGTTTTCTATTGTATGAAATATCAGGCAGAAAGAAAACATTATCTCGAAGATGTCAATAGCTTTCAATGTAGGTCAGTGATTTAATGACAGCCTTTCAGGTTGAGAAAGCATTGCCAGTGTGGCACTAGCTTTAGTTAGATCTGATCTGAGTCCAGTTTCCACATCCAAAAAGTCCCATGAGCAGCTGAATGCATTTTGTAGAATGATTATACTAATCACTATATGTTATTCATCACTAAAGTTGCAGTGAAACCTCTCATTTTCATATTTGCATTCACTGCTGTAGCAAACTAATAGTGCAGGAGAAACAAAACAGAGGTCCTGTGATGAAATCAAGATATATTGGTACTGAAAAAACTATGCAGCCTAATTCCTGGCCTTCATGCACGTGCTTAGCTTAACTGTAGACCTCCCTGGACACCTTATTCTTTTGAAGGCACTTGTCCTACAAATTAGCAACTGGAAAAATCATGGCATTATCTCTTCTACCAGTACCACCTTCCCTGCTGGGCTCACTGAGCATCGCATGCATGAATGCCAAGTGCTGAGCCTCCCTCTCCTCTGGTTTGGGGGCCAAAACATCTGTTACGACCCTGAGCAGTCACAGACTTATCTATCTAAATATTTCTTGTCGCCCTAGATTACATTACAGTGAAATATTTCTCCAGATAACAGCCATGTGCCTAAGTTTTTCTTCTTACCTAAAAGCAGCTGGCTTGCTTTCTTCCTTATTTCAAGGATCTTTCATTCCTGTGCTTCCGTGTGTCCATGCACTGTCACCTACACATAACAGTTCTGGTGATGACTCTTCTTTTCCCCAGACTCCACTAAAATGTACTGTGTAGGACAATCAGTTGATTATCTTCCTTGATACTTCTATGAACTCATAATTTACCGTGTCTCCCTCACACGACCTTGCAGGAATTTTCAAGTAGAAAAGTTTGCCTGTTCTGCTTGATCATGGCAAGTGGTGGACAGTGAATGAGTGAAGGAATCCCTCACTTTTTCCTAACCTGACATTTTCCTGGCTCTGCCACTGATTTACTCTCTACCTGTGGCCATGTAACTTCATTTTGCTTTTGGGTACATCTCGACACGTTATCAAACAAGTCACTGTAGGAATACAGTTTCTCTCATGCACTTGGAATTAATGATCTGGCATAAAAATTTAGATTACCAGCAGCAAGGTATCAGAAAACCATATGGGATGATTAATATCTTGATTACATAATAAGGAGTCCAGTTCCTGGAACAGAGACCATCTGTAGTGCTGTCTGAGCTCACGGACATAGTTGAGTCTTCTGTTTGCAACTACAGTTCAAACAAAGAACAATTAAAACAGCACTGAGCTAGACCAGCCATAGAGAATTCAGACATGAGCGTGAACACAAGAAAAGAATCAGACAAAAATATCTAATAAAAGACTGCTTTGCTGGGTCTGAAGTGCTTCGCTGGAATGCTTCAGTTCCATCAAGCTTTCACTGAAACCAAGGGAGGTGCTTGAGGATCCCAGGAAGAGCTCTTCCTCAGTGCTAGGGTGGTGAACTCCCAGCTGAGGTATTGACACTACAGACAACTATTGCTCAAACTGTTTCAACTATTGTAACAAAATGGACAAGATTAGGTACTCTGAGCAGCTTGAAGAGCTACTTGCTAAAAAATAGAATTGGACTTAGTTTAAGTCAAGCTAACCACCATGGAAACTTTTCCACAGACTTGAAACCTGGCTTCTCAGGGAGCTCCAGAAGGGAATTTATGGTCTTTGAAGCTTGCCCTCTGGTGCTAGAGGGAGAGGGACATGTAATCCTTTCCTCAAGCTGGCTGCACGACTTCTTTTGCAAGACACAGCTAACAAATACCAACACCTCAAAACATGAGCAGTTTTATGGGACATCAGGTTTTGTTAAATTATCACTCATTTAAATATCTAGGTCAATTTTTCAAAGGCAGCTTGTTTTTGGCCAGTTCCCAGAGCTGCTGCTTAAAGCACACCCATGTGCTGGCTCTGCTCCCACTGCCCACACCTTGCCCAAGGACTGGGCACCAATTAGGCTTCTATTTCCAAGGCCAGAGTGGCACTTAAGTGTTGCCTGATGCTTCTGTTTCTCTTCTACATAGGGCAAACCTCATACTAAGAACCCAATACTCACACAAATAAATCAATTCTTGCATATTAGGTTATAACCAACACTATCAAGTATTCTTACATTTCTAAGATTGCTACGCTGTATCTTAGCTCATTATTATTGCATTTTTAAAAGTGGAGATAACATTTCAGAATTGATCTAAGTTTGCAAGTACAGGCCCATTTAGCTAGTTCAGCATGTATCTTTAATACTCTGAAGTACATTAATGATTTTCTGATAAAAACTAAATAGCCACTTTTTTTATTTTATTTTATTTTATTTTTTTATGATTTATTGATTCTTCCATAACATTATTGTTTATACAGGTAGAAGATAGAAACACGTGCTTTGTCCACTCCTTCTCTCCTAGGATAATTCAGATCAATTTTTGCAAAGTTCATTGCTATCACCCTTTCATTTCAGCAGGAGGTGACATGACCACTACCTTACTTGAAGAATGAAGACTTAAGCCAAAACCTCTTTCTACATTGCAAAGGGATCAGATAAGAAGCTGAAAGTCTCATGAACTCATCTCCTTGAATTTTAAGCTGAGTTAAAAGTTTCAATTGACCTGAAAACTAAAATCCAAACCCAACTAAAACTATCAGAATATTGTCATTTTTCATGATCTTTGACATACATCTTGCATGCCGTAAGAGCAGTGGAAAAAAACAGGAAAGATTCATGATGAAAAGAATTGTAGGATCTAAACACTCTTAGCAAGATGAGATTTTGACTACAAATAACTTCTTGGTTGGTGACTGATGTCGTTCTTCGTGGTTTCAGCATAGTTGTACTATCTCAACTGCTTAAAAAAATGCACTGCATTGCTCACATTTTATTATTTGTTATTTTAAGGATATGCTCTTAGTGGTAAAATCTTAGTTATGTTGAAATCATCCACAAATGTTATATAAGTGAAAACAAGTCCCTCTTTTTGGAAATATTTAGGTATTGCTAAGGGGCAGTAACAGGTCTACAATTGCTTGTGTTGTCACAAAGAATACCCAACTTGGACAAGGTTGCTTGTCCAAGATAAGGAAGGACTTATTGAGTTCTTCAAGAACCATTCTTGGAACTAACATTTTTCCTAGTGATTCTGGCACATAAACCTGCAGGGTGTTAACAAAGTATGATAGTGCTCTAAGGCAGGAAGACATAATCAATGCAAATTGGATCAAGAAGAATTTATTACTTGCACACTATAATAGAAAAAGGATGGAAAAAAAAAAATAAGTGTTCTGGAACTGAGAGCAGGAATTTCTGCCTTGGAACTCAGCAAATTAAATGGCAGAAGGAGAGAAAATGCTTTGAGTAATAGTTGATCACAGAATAACTAAACCATTCTCATGCAGCTGTGGGAGGATGAGAGTGAGGCCTAGTGTATTTTAACCAAGACATTTTGAACAGAAACAAAGAAGTGTGATTATTAAAATATTACTTGGACTTCATCTTGAAGTGAGTTAACAGTAATTTCTTACTAAAGCAAGTTTATTTCAAACAAACAAACAAACAAAAACAAAAAAACAACAAAAAAGCAGAAGAACAGGGAAGTCTGTCTTATAGGGGATACTGGAAGACACTCAATGCATTAAGCTTAGCAAAATAAAGCCTGAGAAGCAATATAGCTTCTTTCCATAAATATACTATGAGCTAAATATTAGGAACATATGAGAATCGTTTAAGCTGAACTACCATATATATACACATCAATATAACATGTAGACATAAACTTGATGGAAATGAGCCATTGAAGAAGAAAAGTTTGTGAACCCTTCCAGTAAAACACCACAGGCCAAGGACTGAAACAATTCAGAAATAAAAGCTGAGCAGCTTATGAAAAGAATTATATACCATGGTTATCCCCTGTGGTACGGAGCTCATTGCTATGAGCCAGAGGGCTGGCAGACAAAGGGGGTCCAGGTTCCTCCTGAGCTCATCCAATTCCTTGTGATGAGCAGAGGAAGAAGAGCCCAGCATGGCTCTGGCAGGCTGACTGTGGGCGCTCATCACCAGGACACGTGGAGAAAACAAAGTGGCAAATGGGATGAATGGCAGTGGTTAATACAGTGACATATTGTCAGTGGGGGAGATAGTGCCACATAGACAGGGCACTTGCACAAGGAAGAAGAGGAGTCTGAAGGGGAACTGAGTTGCAGGTGGCCAGAATATCAGCTGGGAAGGATGTTTTTTAGGCGCTTATTTCTTATTTTCCAACTGCTTGACTTGAAAACCTGGACTTTACCTTGACCAAGAGAAGCAAATGAACTTCAAAAATCAGCTCTTTCTTGACTCACATGGGATACTTTGCGATATTTTGTAAATTAGCTTCTCCCTACTTCAGTTGGATTCAAATAATGAAAATATTCAGTACATTCTATGACACACCTTCTCACAAATGTTTCATCCATCGTGATGGATGGTAAAGTCTCTCAATTAATATTACAACTTCAGAGTAGACACATAAATACTTCATGTTTGTATTTATGGAGGCCAGATATCATGGAATTATCTCTAGATCTGAGTCCGTGACAGGGGCACAAGCCCAGGAGGAGACAAAAGAGGAAAAGGGAAAAAACACGACTCCACCTTTCACTGCTGATAACCCAAAATGCCCAAAAAAGGCAGTCCACGGCACCAGAACATTAACTCTTTAACCCCACTGTTTTAAATGTTGCTCTTACGTGGAATACTGACAACAAAAATCACAAAACCACTACACCAGATTAGCTGGAAGCTGGTCAAAAGAAGACTAGTAGACACCATAGCTTGATCGGAAAGAGGGTTTTTCTTCAGGGAGCAGGGAGGGTTTTTCATAGTTTAATGCACACCTGAGAGATTTTGTGTTTGCAGTGAAACATAGCTATTCTATATTAGAATACCTAAAGCACAATAGCAGTCAGAAACAGAAACATTTAAAAGTGTCAGTGTCAGTAAAAACAGCCACCAGGCAAGCTAAAAAAAAAGGGATACAGCAGTGGCTAATGTCACCATTGGCTGCAGGAGCTGAGACAGCAAAGGAAGGTTTAGGTTGAACACCTTCAATACGCACACTGAGTTTGCTGGAACAGAATTTGCATCCCGAGGGCAGGGAGTCAGACAGAGGGAAGCAAAGAGATGGTACCTAGAAAACTTTTCAGTCTTCCTAAACAGCTACCTTGTAGTACCTCTGGTGCTGGCACAGCTCCATTCGCAGTGCTTTCATGCTGGCTGCTGACCAGAAACATTTCAGCTCTGCTGTCCATATGCGGTTCTTTATGTCCAAACCTAAGACAGTACGTGGCTGCCCAGGTAGGTCTCAGCAGACACAGCACAGGTAGGCTCACAGGATTTCTGAGCGGATTTGACAGCTTTCACTCTCTTCTTTCTATAATCTGCTGTGTTGCTTGAACAGCTTAGTTCCTCAGCAGTATTTTTGGACCCTCTGTATGGAACTGAGCACATAGGTCCAAAAATGGCACTTGGGTCATGGGCATTCAACTCCAAAACTCTCAGAAACATACAGGTAATATCTCACTATCAGCTCTCCAATTTTTCCTTCCTCCCACAAATGACTATTTCTCCATACATAGTTCCTTTCATTTCTGAAGAATGACTGCACACTCTTACATTATTCTTTTCCCACTGAGACTTTGCTTCTTCAGCAGAAAAATCTATGTCATGGACTACAGTTATTAGAAAAATCAAATTATTTTGATCTGGCTTTGTGTGATAATAATTAGGGATTTGAATTCTTGGTTTGAGTAAGTTGATTTGAAACTGTAAAAATGGAGAAACCGTAACAATTTCTACTTGATTGCAGACTCCCTTTTGCTATAAAATATAGATTTTTTTCCATCTGTCTGGTTAGCTTCATTTGTTAGTTGCCTAAAATGCTCTACATATTATAACTAAAATTATCTGTAAGCTTGACCAATAGAGCAAATTGGCTAAAATCCTTTGGTTACTCCTGGTTTGAAAATCTATTAAGCGCCATTGGTTACAAAATTCTGTGTGTGTAGTTGTGCAGATGTGAGTTTAGGCAATTTCTAGATTGCGTGATTTTCAATGAAGTAAGTTAATCTATGATGTCTAGACTTTCTTTCCCACATGACTCCAACACGGAAGGCTTTCTCCAGCACAATCCCAACCTGCATAATTTATACATCTGTAGTGTATTTTCACTGTACACAGGCCAAGTTCCTGGAGTAATCTCTGCCAAGGAACTTTTCCAGTTCTTATTTGATCAGTCAAGCCACGATTCTAACACTGAATCCCTTATTTCTACCAAATAATGGGAACCAAGCACAAATTTGCCAGATAATGTTTTGTCCACTTAATCCATGTAAGGCATAACATAAAGTCATCTCATCTTTTTTATATTGTTTCTGCAGAGGAAATCTTTGTTTGTTTGTTTGTTTGTTTTCAGAATTTGCACTTAGCAGTAATTTAATTACCAAGATATTTCTTCGTGCTAACAAGACAAATCTGCTTAATTGCTCAGTGGTTCTGCTTCCTTTAGATTTCTTTCAGAGATTCCTGACATGATATAATGCAGTTACACCTAAGTATATAGAATATGAGTTTTTGTTCAGGTGTTTCCTAAGTGTTCTACTAAAAATAACGCAAAATGCAAATCCGACCTTTAGTGTCATTTTGCTTGTTGGTTTGGACTTCATCTGCAGATAAAAATACCATAAAGAAAATATATATTTTTTTCAGTATTAAACTGATGGGTTTTGTGGAAAGGATCAGAGCTGCTGCATTGGATTCAATTTAGTCCACGCTTATGCGTGCTTTGTTTTCACTTCACTAACTTCAGTCTTCTGGGCCCACTGAAATAGTGCAAGGATAATACCTTATGACCAAAACACTTGCTTTGACAAAAATATGTCTGTAACGGCCACCAAATGACTTTAGTCTCATTGAGACAGGCTGTGTCTCAACAGGTTTCTATGAAGCTCTTTAGGATGACCATCTTAAGCTTATCCAGCTGGGTTGCAAACCTTGCTAAAAGGACATAAGTCTGTATGGAATATCCTCTGCTCACGATGCAGCAAGACTCTTTCGGAAAAACAACTGTTAACATCGAAGTTGCTTTCCAGGGGTTAAAATGGGTGTTGTTAGTAATCAGCCTTTTTACTCATGGCTGTACATTTCACCTGCAAAAAAAGGAGAGAGGCAACTAACCCTCAAGATACTGGCAATTTCCAGCACAGTGAATGCTCACTGGGGAATTACACAAAGAAAGAGAGGTGAAGCACATCTGAAGAAATGATGTATCTTCTTTCTGATTCTCTATCTCCAGGGCCAGCAGTGAGTTCTGGTCCTAATGTGTCTGGCTGCATCTTATCTACATTTTCTGCCAAATTTCTGAAGCTCCTCTGGGGTTTCTGTGAGCACTCAAGATGATGAGATAGAGCAGATATCTTTCCTGTGAGATTTCTGGTGCCTTTTTGCAGACTCAGGAGGCCTGGGTCCCTCAGCCCCTCTTGCCTCACCCTGCAGCTTTTGCAGTGGGAATGACCTTGGTGGTCCCAAGCACTGAGTCCCCAAGAGTTAGCTGTACATCATGCATTTCGCTCACTGTGTAATCCCACAACAAAGCCTACGACCTGAGAAAGAATTGTCCTACCATTCTTCCAACCCTTAAAGCAAGCAGGACTTAGTTATGCTTACGTATAAATGCTTCTTACTTCACAATCCTCCTGACACCAATGCTGGGAGTGCCAATGCTTCTGGAACAATCTTTTTCAGCAGAATGGGATCAGTTTCATTAGCAGCACTCCATGGATCCATCTGGGTTTCAGAGTGACATGTGGAAAAGCCATGAAATCATACTTGCCACTACGAAAGCTGCAGAGCTGTTGACAACTTGTTCTGAATAGTTTTTACTAACTGTTTGCAGTGCTGGTGCACTTTTCCAGTCTGACAAACTGTGTGTACCAATCATCTCAGAACTGCTTGCCTTCAGGATGTACATCCAGCTCTTGGGACTCAGAAAGAGCCACCTGCATCCTGCTGTCTGAGAATGCTATATGCATACACACATATGCATTTATAATTGCAGATATAAAACATAACCCAGTTATTGTCCCAAACCAGAATGTCGTTAATGGCTCCCACTTTATTTAAAAAGAAAGAAAAAAAAAAAGAAAAAAAAATACTGATGTAATTAAGTAATTTGTGTTTGTAATCACTAACATCTTGCTTCCCAACACTGTTACAAACCACATATTTCATTATATGACACACGGAGAATGAACCATATGTCTGCAAAAGGAGCCACGTAAGTCATTATGTAGAAGCAGTATTTTCAACTTGAAACATAATTCACAGAAACTCTTGGGTGCTTAATCATTTCTGCACCGTTTTTCCTTGGAAGCACAGCTTAAGAAAACGCAGCTCAGATTAGTTCACTGTGATTGCATTGGTGCGAATGCATTTTGAAATCTCAGAAATTTAATAATGCAGACTGTTTCAAACGATCAAAATCACACTACCAGTGCATGGTGTGCAGGAATATGTGACTCTTGCCCTGCTGCAGCCACCCACCCTCCGTTGTCATCTCCCTCACTACAGAGATTCATGGCCATTTCCCTAGTAGGATGAAAGCTTATCCCTCCAGGCTAGCCATAAAACCTTCCTCCACTGGGCCAGCGCAGGCCGCTCCAAACAAAAGAGCCCTTTATTTTCCCTGGTTTCAGTGATAACATATTCCTTTAGCACAAGGTTAAGCCAGTTCCCTTGTGGCCCCCCAGCACATAGCTCGTCCAACTGTCTGCACACAGCGACCAAGGGAGATTTCTCCCATCTCCCTGGAGCTCCAGAAAAAAAAAAAAAAAAAAAGTTACACTATTAGCAAATTCCTCTTTTCCACAGTTCCTTTCTTACCCATTTTTAAGTCCTCGCCCAGGACCTTCCTGGCGTTATCAGCTTTATGGTAAAAAATACATATATGTAGAGAAAGTTAAACAGATATGCACATAAACATAGGTTGATACACTTTAAACTGTCACAGAACTTGGAGTTCCTTCCTTGATTGGTCTGCCTTCAAATCTAAACACACTTTCCAGGAATAAAATAATTTCTGTTTACTCCACTGGCTTGTAAGTTTCAGCTACCCAAGTGGCAGCTAAGGGAACACAAGCTAACGATTTTAAAATGTTGCTCATTTCTCTAGCAACCATGGATGATAGACTCACTGTCCTAAAGTACTCATGGCATAACGAGTCGCTTGGAAATACTGAGCATTTAAGGTTCACCTGCTCTGGGATGCCAAAGGATGCCCGTGGAGATGATGTGCTATGAAGTAAAGCCAACTTTCAGGAATGGAACAGAGGGAGGGCAGGGATGCTTGAGGAACACCAGCTCTCTCTGGCTGTGCTCTGCTTTCATCAATTGCTTTTGATAGAAAGCTCCACATATTACATATTTATGAGGCCCCAAATTTCTGATTTCTCACTTTTTGTATTCTCTTCACTCCTGTGCAGCAGGAGTTGCATTGCTTCAAAGGCAATGCAAAATCTCCCCATATACTCTGTTCTCACGTCATTGCTGAGAATTCCAGCACTGCTACCACCCTATGATGTGCTCTGGCCTCTGGATGGTTTTGTCTGTCATTGGATATCTTGGGTAATGCTTCAGTTAGCACAAATGTGATGGGTCTGTGGTAGCTGTACAGTAAATCCTTTGCAGCAACAGTAACGAGTTACAACCTTCTGGCTCCACAGCTGAAGTTATCGAGTGTTAATATAGTTCAGCACCCTTGAGGACATTTTTATTGTGGCTGACGGGAAGGCTGAAACTGTTCTCAGAGATCCCGTTCAATTGTGATGCTTACTGTGCTCCTGATGTAAGATAGAACGTGAGAATTTGGTCCAGTACTTCTTATCTGCTGTTCCCCTGAGCATGGTTATATGTCAGTGTTGTAAGTTTGTGAAAACAAAAACAAAACCCAACAGTAGCTTGGTTTATATATTACAGTTATTAAGCTTTACCTCAGAAGATGGAAGCTAAACATCTTGACATCTCTAAGTAGTGCCAGTTGAAGTTGCGGAACCTGGCGTGAAATGTCAGCATGTTTGGAGGCCTTTTCTATGCAACTGTAGTTCAGTATTATCTGCCAAATGTAAATCCTTAAAATAACTTCTCTTGACCTATAAGTGCTTCAGAAGAAGACTGACTGGCAGTGAGAGCAATGATATTGGAAAGTTTGTTTTAAGGAAGTCAGATGGAATAGCTTTAACTTTTTGTTTTGCTCCTCTCCACCAGGCTTCAATCGTGTGAGACCATTTCCTTCTCTAGTGCAATTCTGCAGTATTTGTAGGGGATCAGATGCCTGTTGAGATGTCTGTTGCCTTTTTAAAATATCTAATTGGAGGATACAAACCAATTTAATACAGATGGTCAAATTTTACTCAGAACTGGTTCCTCAATTCCTTCCGAAATAATAATATATAGGTATATCAGGATATAGTTCCAACACACTAGGTTTTTTATCCTGAAAACACAAGTGCAGATTTACTTCTTCCTTTCTCATGTAGTTACATATTGAGTACTTTGTTTGTAATGCTCTGACAACTGCCCATATTTCTACATCTTTTGGTATCGAGTTGGAGGCCGTTTGCTTTCCATTACAACCAAGGATGGGTACAAATTAAAAACCATCTCTAGCACTACTCTGTTTTAAATATTAGAAGAAATATTCCAATAGAGCCCTGGATTTGCTTTTAGCCTGTAAGATAATTTATTCCTCACAATGATGGAGGAGGACTTGAAGCAAGAACCACTGGCATGTTTCTTCTGCAAGTCTGCAATATGCATCAAGGTAGGAGAGGTGCCATTCGAGCTACACTACAAAATGAACACGTGCTTACAAAAGCATGCTACATGCTTTGCAAGCCTGTAGGAGTTCTCAGCATTAAAATGCATGCCCAGATCAAAGTCCTAGCTTGTGATATGGAAAGCAATATCTGCTGCTTCTGAAAAATGGCATGAATAACAAGTTAAGCCATACACAGACAACAGCAACAAGAGGAGAAGCCATACCATGCTAACGCTGAGTTCCAAACTGATAGCCACCTACTTGGACACTGAAGGTGCATAGCAGACCAAAGCATGTTAGTGGCTTTCTGATTTAAGCCTCAGGGTTATAAAAACTGCTTTACCACAGACTGAAATCACAGGAGTGTCATCTCACTCTTCCAGAAAGAAAATAATCAGTTTTAAGGAGTTGGTTTTGTGTTCTTTTTTTTCAATCGAGATAGGACACAAAAAGCAAGTTGCATGGTTATCTGCCTGACCCCAAGGCACTTTCTTTAAAAAGGAGGAAGGGAGATAGTTTGCATTTTCCCTTCCGTCCTTGTTCTGCAGAACAATCCTAACAAGCGGAAATCTCAACAGGTATACATTTCTATTTATTTATTTGTATTTATGTGTACAGATTTATTTATATATGTGTGTGTGTATGTATACATCATAAACATACACGTACATGTGTACTTATGATGTTGTTTTAATGCTCCGTTACAATAATTTACTATTCCCAATATTACAGAGAATATATTGCAGCTACAATACCTCTGCAGATTAGCAGGCAAAACATTTAAGTTCACAGGAGCACAGACAGTGTTGGAGGTGCTGCATGTACACAGCTCCGGGACCCATCACGTTCTGCACAAGAGCCAGGTTGGGTGAACACTCACACACTGCATGCTGCTCCAGGGTGCCAGTTACACACAGCATTCATCCTCCCACTACGCAATCTGTCAGCAAGATCCCAGTCATGGTTCTGAGCTAAGCACAGACACAAGTGGGAGACGTCAGAAAGTCTGAGCTCAATTTGGAGGGGCTTATCCCTCTGGCCAAGACTGTCTTACACTTGGCCAGCAACCCTGGGGCCAGATGCCAAAGCGTAGAGGACGAATCCGCAGCAGCAGCTAAGCTGATGACTGCACACAGACCTTACTTTGCCAGTTCTTAAGCTGTTTCACATCTAGTGAGTAGAGTTCCCACAGCTGCCTTGTCCTCCTAGATGATAGATGCTTTTGACTGATGTCCTGTAGTATATAAGGAGGATTTATTATAGTTTTCTTGCACAGAGTTGCTATTTTTTATCACTTTGAAGTGATACAAATAGCTTGAAGTGAAACAAATAGCATGGAAGAAAAGGAGTCTTTAGCCTGCTGTTTTATTCTCCCGCATAGATACAAACCTCACTTTTTTAGGGTTCCAAGTCAGAATTCAAAGGGCTGAAGTAAATAGCAGGCCACTGTTTCCTCTCAACACTGCAATTATGTGTTATCTGACACACACCGAGCAAGTAATGACATGAAATTAAATATCACTGTAGGGCTGCCATACAAAGGGTAAAGGTCTTCACAACATAACCACGCGCACTGCTATCATCTTTCCCAATGAAACCATTCCTCCAAAGCCAGCAGGAAAACTTCACAGGATAAAAATTCACTTATATTTGCAATTTTGAGATCTAATTAGTTGTACAGACATCGATTAATTGTACGGAAATGAATTTCATGAAAAGCAGAGGACAGAGACTCCCAATGACTTTTCACAGATCACAAGGGCATGGCGGAGATCTGCTGGTGTTACCTGGCTGGATTCAGCCATCCCTGAGTAAGGTCTCCTTGACTGATGTCATGATGGGACACATTGCTCCTGACAGAGCATTGTGCAGCCAGCCCTCAACAGCAGAGTGTTTATGGAGCAAATAAAACCTTCACCTGATATCAGAGCATCTTCCCATTACTTTTTGCACAGATTGCCACAGAAACTTGCATACAAGTAAATGCCCACTACATCACATCTCTGCTCTTTATGATTTAGATGAGCTTGTTTATTATGAATACATACTACATAGTGAAGATGGTGATAGTAATTCTTTTTAGTTGCCTAATATAGCCTCTAAGATCTGCAACATGGTGACAATAATAAAAAAGAAATCCAAACCGTTACAAATATTAATATCAAATCTCTACAAAAGCTTTTGTCCATCAGTCTTGGTTATTGACGGCTGTTCTGTGTTGTTTCACACAGGTGATGCCCCAAATCCTCTCTCACACATCAGTAAACATGTATTAATTGAAGATATTGAGCTGTGAACACTTCACAGAAAAAAAAAAGAGAAAAAAAAAAAAGACACCCT
The DNA here is from genome assembly GCF_019238085.1 of Lagopus leucura. Lineage (NCBI taxonomy): Eukaryota > Metazoa > Chordata > Aves > Galliformes > Phasianidae > Lagopus > Lagopus leucura. The sequence continues at coordinate 2,587,927 of NW_024962284.1, read as the reverse complement.
GGTACTCATACAAAAGTATGATTTTCAAGTAATTTATAAGCTCTGCTATCAACATCATACCAGTTCATCAGCTGTAATCAAATTCATATGCATAAGTATGTACTGTTGATTGATGTAATTTCTGGAATAGATTCAGAAAGCAGTCACCAACATCTTAGGCTTTTACAAATGGTACCAATTCAAGAGCAGAGGAGAATGTTTGGCTTTGTTTCCAGATTCCAGAGCAACACACAAACATGAAAAGTGCTTGTTTTAGCTACAATATGGCACCTAGCTACACTACACTTTACCAGTACAATTACAGTTCTTCTGCATACCACAGATAATATGCACAGAATCATGTAATTGTAGAATCGTATTATTCCTTGGGTGAGAATGGAGCTTAAAGCCCATTCAGCCCCCACACCTGCCGTGGGCTGGTTGCCTCCCATCAGATCAGCCACTCAGGGCTCCATCCAGCCCGGCCTTGGGCACCTCCAGGGATGGGGCACCCATGGCTTCTCTGGAAATTCTGTTCCAGTGCCTCATCACCTAGCATAATGAACAGTTTCAGAGAAATCTGTGTTCTGTAGAGACTTTTACAGCAAGAAAATGAGGTGATTACTGTCCTCTGTTTTACATATTGTACACTAACCCTTCTGTCTGTAGTCAGGTCAACCCAAATATAGACCTGTAGCTGGCTCTGGCAGAGATATTCCCCAGCCCTAGAGAGGTTGTACTCCCAGCCAGTCTGGTCTAAGAAGAACCAGAGTGAGAGGCAGGGGCTCAGCTGCCATTCTGCAGGCAAGAAGTTGGAAGATAAAAGTAGATCCCTTCTCCACTGAGTATAGTCATTTACCAGTATGAAGCCCCAGGGGCAGGATACATGTATACACACACACACAGAGAAAGAATAAACATTCTGATATTCTTTTGACATCGAGCTCAAATGAAAACTGCCCATGAACAGGCTGCCAGCCCAGTGCTGGAACTGCAACACTCTGCAACTGGGAGCACTGGCTGCTGAGCTCCTGAACTGGAGGTCTCATTGATGGCAGCTCCTTGGGCGGCTGCTGGGCTTCACTGAGCACGTTCCTGTGGCCTGTCTGAGGCTTCACTCAGAAAATAAATGCTTTAAAGCAAAGACTTCGTAAGAAGACAAAGGGGGAATCCTTACTCTCCCATAAAGGACTGCAAATTAAAAATAGTAAGCCTAGAACAAATTTCATGTCCAGAAACTGAAGGACCATTCTGCACAAGCTACTGGGAGAGAAATAATGATTCCCAGTCCTGGCCCTTTGACACTGATCTGCTCTAACACAGCAGCTGCTCTGGGGACATCTCATAATTAATACTTTTTGTTATTTGTTTCCTGCTGGATACGTGATGTACTAAGCTTTTTCAGACTCCAAGAAATTCACGGTTCCTGCCTCAAGATGCTCAGTTTCTTTATAAGTAATATGCAATTAATTCTAATTGGCTCCTTGCGTTTGTAAAGAGCTTTCTTTCAAATCAAAAGGAAGACGGAAGTACTTCAGAAAGAAAATACTTTTCATTCGTTTCCAAAGGGGATCCAATTAAAATTCTGTGCTGGCTGTTTATCTCCCAGCACTGGGGTTGGGAGCAGTAGCACAGTCAGGGTGTGGATCCTGCAGGGATTTGCTCACTGGGGACACCCAGCGCAGCTCAGCACCTTTTGGGATGCCAGGAGCCAAACATGTGAGGTGTAGCCTGGAGTAAAAACCCACAGCCTGGTGATGATGGGGTTCTGGGATCCAGTGAGCAACACTTTCCCTCTCTGCCAGCAGCTAAATTCTGACATCACGAGAAGAGACAAAAGGCAGATTTTGGTTCAACAGAGGTCCAACAGCTACGAACACAAATAGCTTCTCATCTATATAAGTGAATGATACGTGCAATTACCTTCCTTTGGTGCTCAGGTACTTCAGCTTCAAAGTGTTGGCAAAATGTGATCCTGAGCTTTGCGTGAATAGTTTAAGACATTACTTTAAATTTCAACGTAGCTGGTCCTGAAAAGTTTTCCTATCTCAGCTCCGTACAGCAAAACATCTAAATGAAAGCAGACACTCAAAATAACGTAACATAACATAACATAACATAACATAACATAACATAACATAACATAACATAACATAACATAACATAACATA